>NW_025814053.1:3475000-3777083 GCF_018902025.1 Drosophila willistoni | reverse complement strand
ACTTACCCAAAATGTATCCAATTAAATAGTCACAAAGTAATACACAATTTTCTTAAATAAAAGTTAATAAATTTATATTATTTAAACTTATTCTGAAGGAGAGACTTTACTTTATACAATAAACAGTTATAGCAACTGAGAGAGAGACTTTAGTGTATAATAAAAAGTTATAGCAACTGGCAACTGTTTCAATGCCAGACAAGATTGAAATTTTCGATATTTCAATATTTCAAAAGTGAAGTAAAAAACCCACGTGCCTTATATTAAAAATTTAGCATCCCAGACGAAATGTTTTCCAAACTGCAAAAGTTGACTTATTACCCATACATTTCAAAAATGCACAATGAAAATACGTATTTCAATATTCAAATGAGTTCCTAATACTCTTTATAATATTTTCAGATTTTTAATAATATTTTCAAATTTTTATTAGAGGCAAAATAATAATGTTCCCAATTTTTGTACTACATTTAATTCAAAGTCCGTTCAAGCCAATATTAATTCAACTAATTTTGCTTTGAATCTTAAATTAATGACGCAATTATGAATGATTTATTGACAAAAAAAAAAAAGGAAGGGAGAAAGGGAAAAAAAACCAAATAGGTATATATAGTAATTTTCACTGACTCATTCAAAAAAAGAAAAAAAAAACCTTATCAAAATTTTATGGCAGTTTCAAATAGCTGATGAAAGTTTTTTTTTCTGTTGTTATTTTTTTAATTTTTTTTTTTTTTACAAATATTTTATGGAATTTTCCTGTAAATTTTTCAAAGTTTTTCCTCTTCTCTTTGAGGATTTTTTTTTGTATAACTTTTATTTTTTATTAGAGTTTTTCTTTTGCCGAGTGGCAAATTAAATTGTTGCGGCTAATTGATGTTGTAGATGAAACATGAAGCAATTAGGACCGAGACTGTCCTCTCCCGTCCTGTTCGGTGTGTGTGTGTGTCGGGGGATTGATGGAGAATGTTGTTGTAGTTGTTGTTGTTGTTATTTTTGGTTAGGTGCACAACCCAGGGATGGATCTCCATGTGACATTTTGGTGGGGTCAAATGGGGATGGGGTTTGGTGTGGGAGACACAGTTATGGCAGCTTAGCATACAATTTGGGGCGAACAGAATGAAAGACAAGGATAGAAGTATCCCGTTTAAATTGATAAGGATGAAGGAGAAAATGGAAAATGGTTTTTCATTTTTCAAGCAAAAATTAAGTAGGTTGGCATTTGAAAAAACTAATGAAGTTCTTTAAAGGCAAACATACAAAAAAAAAAAGAGCCATTTTATGCTCACTATGACTTTTCCTTAGCCAGAATTTACACTTTTCTATATGTTTGCGAATTTATTCATGACTAAGAATTTAAAGTATTCTACTTTTTAGTAGTTCATGAAAACTGAGAAATATTGAATATTCGAATATTAGAAGTCTTGTGTGTCTTTTCTTGTTTTTGAAATGGTTTTCGAATAAGATGTGGAATATAGCAACTGATTTCAAAGCGAATCATGTGGACAGATATAAATTAAGATTCCAATTCAATCTCAAGATCAGGTCTGTCTAGTACCGATTCAAATATTGAGTTTATAGATTAGATATTTGGCTTGATTAACTCGCAATCAGCTGAATCACTTATTAGACTCTCTATATACTTAGTTTTGCTTAGTTTTCATTATAAACCAGGGACCAAAATGTATATACCCGCGTTTCAATTTTGTTTGTTTTTTTTGCTTTTTTTTTTGCAAAGGGTATAGGAAAACTAAAATAGAAAACAAAAAAATATATAGTCAACTTGGTCGCCATTGCCCTGAACATTTTTCATAGGCGACAGTTTTGATTGCTCTCAGTTGAGGGAGGTAGCTAGAAAAAGAGATAGAGACAGCAAAAAAAAAGTCTGTGGAGGAGGAGGAGGGGGGGGGGGGAGGTGGAGGTGGAGAGACTCACATTTATACCTCTCCTTCTTTTTGTGTCCCTCTCTCTGTGTGTGTGTCTGTGTGAATATGTCTATGTATATGTGTGGGTGTTTCAGGTTCGAGACTGACTACTTTTTATTTAGCTCCTACGACAACAACAACAACAACAACACGAACTATCTATGTATATACATGCGGCTGCCAGGGAAACTGAAGTCAAGTCAACTTAAGGCCATTCGCATTTGCGCCTTCTCCTGGGACTGATTAACGACAATTCGTTTGCCTGATTTTTTATTGCTGCTGCCGTTGCCGTTGCCGTTGCTGTTGCTGTTGCTGCTATGTTGCAACATTCATTAGCCTCTGTCGTAGGCGCGTGGCATGGTCGACAAGTATGATTTTTTACAGCATCCAGAGTCCAGTAAATTTCATTAGCCTCTAGTGGTTGAGGCTCGCATTCAAGACAAGTCCGAAAGTCCGTTGTCTTTTATTGTTTCGATGCGAATTACTGTTTTGAAGGGAGTGTATTGCGGCTTGTTTAAGGTCATTGGGCGTGGCCATAAACCTCCCAAAGCTAATTATTATTTACAGCAAAAGTGTTGAAATAAAAGTACTAATTCCAATGATGAATCTCACAAGTCAATATTAAAAGAGGGCTCATCTCTCCACCTAACGATACCAATAATGGCAAAAATAGATGAGATGCAATTAAGAAGAAATGACTTTATGACTTTTAAGCTTTAAAAGTTGGGATTCCATTATATTCTTTTCATTTCTGCTTTTGTAAATTTCTGTAATATGCCTTTTCAGGACCTCTTGAATTGTTTTCTCTCCATTGGAATCATGCAGTTATAGGAGTTTGTAGTTTAAGGATCTAAATTCTGATTACGAATTTTCCTGTTTAAGCTCAAATTTTCAGACGAGAGTTAGAAATTTCTCAAAGTGCGTCTAAAGTTAAATGTTTTATTTATTTCATCTTTTAAAACGGATTTGTTGGGACAATCCAGAAATTTGATTAAGATTTGGATAGCTAATTCTAGTAATCACTTTACTACTTATCGTTTGTACGATGAAATATAAAATTTTGTTATATTAAAATGAAAATATATAATTTTCTGTTTCCAATGGTAGGCTTTATTTTTAGTTGAAGATGGATTGAAAAAAAAGAATACAAATTCTGTATTGATAGCATTTATTTAAAAAAAAAAAGTTTTCAAAATCATTTAGAAAACAGTTTTGGTAATGAATTGCTATAGAAGACAATCATTAATAGGGAAATAAGCTCATTAACAAGCCTTTTTCACGAAGTTTTAACAACAACAACAACAACAACAACAAGTAAACCCCACACCAAATTTCTTAGCCAAAAAGCCAAACAAAGGCCACTCGACTGTGTCGCTGTCTCTCTTGCTCGATATCCCTGTCTCTATCTATGTATGTGACTCTCATAAGTTCCATCTCTTTCTGTCTGTATCTATCTGATTCTGATGCCGTTTCTGATTTGGAATCCCGGCCATATGCCAAGTGGATTGACATAACTTAATTGCACAGACCGTTAAAGGCAACAACAATCGCCCCTTAAGCGCACACACACACACACACACAGGAAAAGAAAAAAGGCATAAAGCAGAGCAAAGCAAAGTGAAGTAAAGTTCGCCTTCATCCCGCTCCACCATCACCCCTCTGACAGCCTTCCGCTGTCTTTTTCTCGCTCGCACTCGTTTCGCATCAAAAGGGGGTAAATGAACACACACGTAAACGAAATCATAAAACGAAATCTCATTATCGAAAACGTGATAATCGCCTGATAATCGGCAATGTTATCATGATCCCCACAAAAATCAATGTGTAAATCTCATAAAAGATGAAGGGGGAAAAGATGGAAGCATGTAGAACAGAACCAGAACTTTGTTATAGCTTTTTGCCTTGAAAGGGCCAATGAGTGGGGAGTGGCAGGAGGGCAGGGGGAAGGACATTCATATATACATATATATATATATAAGGAGGGCGTTGCTCAAGGCCTGCCCAGTTAACACAGAATTTTTCCAAGAATAGAGCAATGCGATCATAAACTCATAATCACCTTTTTTCGCCAAAAAGGGCCAACAGGTAATTTGTGTGTGTGTGTGTGTGTGTGACTAGAGGGCTAGAGCCAAAAAGATTTATCTAAAATATACTGAGAGATTCACTTGAGATTAAATGCGCCGCGCTCGCATTTTTATTGTTTCCTACCGTCTCACTCAGTCACTCTTACTCCGTCTCTCTCTCTCTCTCTATCTCTCTCTCTATCTCTCCCCTGCTCCCTCATTGGCATCTTTGTGAATGTCTAGGAAAACAATGAAAGCGATTAAAGGCGTTTTATCCTGCTAACCGCATCGTCGTGCCTGCCGTCATCATCATCATCGTCGTCGTCCTTGCCCAAGCCATCGCCATCGTCCTTTTGGCATGCGGTTAATCCTTTTGCTATTTTTCCTTTTAGTTGGCACGCTCGCCGCCCGGTAGCTAAAAGGACCGCAAAGGAACGAAAAAGGAGGTGGTCCTCGATAAACAAGAAGGCGGCCACAGGTCGGTCAACAGGTACTCACATACTTATTGTTTGTATTTATGGACTCCTTTCCCATTCCCATTTTGCCTGCAAGCCTGCATTACCCAAAACTTGTGCAGCTTACGCACATCCTCCTGTGTATCCTTCGTACCTTTCGCGTTCCTTTGAGCGTCCCTTTTCCGCACTCGTGCTTAAACGGCGTCGGCCACTTTGCGGTTTCGAGCGCTTAACCGCATCATAAAACCATCAAAAAATATAAAACTAAACCATTATCATCATCAGGCAATGCACTTGGTCCCTTCGAAGGGGGTGGGACAGCCCAACCATTGCCATTGTTCGCATTGTTTTGCGAACCTTTCCCGCTGCGCGAACTATGCAAATGCACCAGCTGCATTCCGAACTCCTGATCCCATTTATGGTGCATTCAAGGCACTCAAAATTTCCCAGCACTTGCGCGTTCGCGTTCCATTTCATAGAATGTTTTTGAGAAATAACCTACATACTTTTCATTCAAATCGTATCAAAAGGTCTCTGAACTATGCGAACATCATGAATTACCTTCAGCAACTTGAATAATTGATCTTTGAATTAATGAACAATACTTAAAAAAGGATTTTCATTGATAGTGCAGATTTTAAATGGTATAAAACTTAAATTTAATGTACTTACATTAAACTTACAGTACTTAACTTTACTTAACTTTACAGCAAACAATAATTAAGTCCCAGTTGGGTCAACTGGGCAGCAAGCTACTTAAAATTTACCTTCCTCCTTTGATTAACTTAGTCGGAGCAAGAAACGGACAAAGTTTCTTACATTGAAACATTTCGTTCATCATTGTGTAGGAGAATCGTAAAGTTGAACTCGACAGCTTCTTTAAAGAATCATCCAATTTAGCCCTGATGCAAACACTAAGTATAGAAAGCTTAGTCAAGCTAGGGAAAATTACAGAAAAGTTCAATTGATTTCCAATTAAGAACTACAGTAGAATCCGCTTATAACGACTCCGCTTATAACGTCTGTCCGGTTATAGCGACTAAAGTTCGATGAGTGGTCCCAACACAGACTTAAGTAAAAGGACCTCCGGTTAGTACATCTTCCGGATATAACGTCTTTATAACCGGATTCTACTGTAGTTTTTGACTTGCAGTAACTAAAAGTATAGAGAATTGCCTGTCAAATGAGATATTTTTAATTATCATCTGATAATAGTTAAATAGATTTGAAAGTTCCACAAAGAAGGGATATCAAAAAACCAATTCGATGAGTAAATTGTGAAGAAATTGTCCTGAGACGTGGGACATAGGAATACATAATATATATACATTACAAAAAAATATCAAAGAAACTAACTTCGACTCAGCTTTTCATGCTGATCAAGAATATATATACTTTATGGGGTCGGAAACGTTTCCTTCTGTGCATTACAAACATCTGACCAATTTTTGTAATACCCTCTGCAAGGGTATAAAAAGTACTTTAGTTTACCTTTAAAGAGGAGAGAAAGACGCATCTGAGTTATTGAGACAAGCTACGCTACCGCTCTTTATCCTTATGATCCTTTATGTGATCAATATACTTTAGGTCTTTATTCGTGCTTTGCTTGATTTGTGTGTTGCAAAACGATTACACGATTAATGGATAAAGTATTCCTCCTTTCCATTTCACATCACTTCTCTTCCTCTGGCCATACACCTGCCGCTGATCATTAAATGATAATTTATTGATTTCTTGTTTATCTTCTTCTTGTTCATTCCCAACAAATTCAACTAATTTGTTTTTTCTTTTCCATCAAACATTGTTCAATGTTTTCAAAT
Source organism: Drosophila willistoni (assembly GCF_018902025.1). Lineage (NCBI taxonomy): Eukaryota > Metazoa > Arthropoda > Insecta > Diptera > Drosophilidae > Drosophila > Drosophila willistoni. The sequence goes on along the minus strand of NW_025814053.1, from coordinate 3,770,823 downwards.
TGGAAAGCAAATTTGACGCAACCAAATTCATTCGTTTCATTTTTTTTGTTCATCATCATAATCATAATCATCATCATCATCATCATCATCATCGTCACCATGATAGTCATTATTATCATCATTATAATATTTACTCCACAAGTCAAATGGAAAACGGGCAATGTTGGTAGAAGAGGATCCAACAAATTGACAAGTCAGGAAATGAAGCATGACATTGCACTGTCGCAAAGAGAGGCCAGGTCCTCAATTCTCCCCGCCCCTTGTCCCTTGCCCCTGACCCCTTCACCACTCTCATAGGAATACCAATTTTGTGTTGAGCAATCGCAGTGGCTTTAACCGACTGCTTCGACTTCGTCGTCTTCTTCTTTTACGGAGCCCCCATACATTTTAAATGATTGACACGATGCGGTAAGAAGGAATCGGAGAATCGGAGAATCGAAGCCAGTGTCGTGCCACATTTAGAGCAAAATGAAAAAAAAAAAGGCAGAAGCAACACCAGCAACAACGGCAGCTAACCAAACTAATTTGTGGTAAGATCATGCCAGAGATATAGTCATACATATCACAGCGAGCGATCTTGGGATTTTTAGACGAGGCAAAACGGAGATGAGACAAGTCAAGAAGAGTCGAGACGAGATGAGGCCGAGTTTTATATGTGAGTTCAAGCAGAAGCTGCGGGTCTGAAAACACGATGACTGTCAGTCAGTCATTCAGTCAGATGGAGGAATTAGTACAACTACACTTCAAGAAAATTCAAAGTTAACCCCCATATAACTAACATATTTCAGGAAAAAATTCTTTAAATTTTAATATAAATAGCAAATAAATTTATCTATTCAAATTAACTTTTATCTCAAAGGCATTTTTAAGGCATTTTATTCTTTAAATCATACAAAATTATCTGTCATTTTAGCCAAATTCATTATTTTGGTTCTTACATCCTAACCAAACCTCAATTTAAGGTTTTGTAAATTAGAAAGAATGTTTTTGTAAAATTATGAATCTCATTTTGCTTCTTTTTTTTTTTAAATTTGTATAACATTTTTAAGGAGTTTTAAAAGATATTTGAACTCGAAAATTGATGAACTTTTTGGAACAAACTGAGGCTGAAATGTATTTTAAAAAAAACAACCAAAAATGCTGGTTAAAATAAAAGAATCTAAAAATATAAATCTCGAAACTAGTTAAATATAAGAATATTCTGCATCTAATTTCTAGTGAGAAGTTTTGTAAATAACTTTGACACAAAGAAGAGTCGATTTAGCCTAGTTATACTATATCTTTTAGTGGTTTTTTTTTAGGTGTAAGCATTTCTATATGCTTAAAGTAAACTTAAAGTAAACTTTATATATAATAGTAATATAACATATATCTACTTTGTCTAAGCGGCAGAGACACAACGACATAGAGAGTGACTAAAAAACGGAGAATTAGATGGAGAGAATGTGTGACAGAGGGAGAGAGAGACAATGAGAGATAGAGAGGAGAATAGAGAGGCAAAACTCACCAACAGCGCACGCTGAAATAAATCAACTGGCTCTGGTGGAGGCCCGTTGGGGGCCACATGAAAAAAATTAGTTTCATCAAGGCAGGATTAGTGTCAGAAACGTGTTAAATGGACTGAAGGGTATATGATGAACGGTCGTCGTCGTCGTCGTCGTCCAACAACTCACTGTAGAATCGGGAGACAGAGACAGACAAAGATAGATAGACCTTAGACAGGTAAAGTCAAAGAAACAGAGAGAGAGAGAGAGTGACACAAAGAGTGTGAGATGAAATGAGAAGATGGAGTAGAGACTGTCGATCAAGCAGCAAGAGGTTGTTCCTGTTTTTGTTTCTCTGTTTTTCTTTCTTATTATTATTTCGTTTTTTTTTGTTTGTCGTTTCTTCGTTTCTCTTAGTGTGTTACGATCTTTTTTTTAGTCTCCCCCTTAACTGATTTATTTGTTTTCATAATTTAAGTCACTTTTATTAATGCAAATCGTGCAAGAAAAAATTATGGGAAATTATTTTTGTTTATTAAATTTTGTTCTTTCATAAAATTCAACCATACTTAAGCACACATTTTGCTTCCTTTAACAGAAGTATCATTATTATTATTATTACCGTTTGATGAAATATGCATAAGGAAATGGAAAATGTAAGCGAAAAACAAAACGAACAAAAGAACTGGCCCAAGTCGGAGAAGGCATCCAAGGGTTGGGTTGCTTTGGGCCGGGTTGGCTTGAGTTCGGTTGGGTTGGGTCACAAGAGGGGCCAGCAGCACAGGATGCAAAGGGATGGCTGTTTAGTTGCTTTCTCAAACTCGACAATAAACAGTTCTCTACTGCGTTTACATTGGTTTTACAAGCGAGACAGGGGCGTAGTAGAAAGTCGCATTGAAAAGAAGAGGAATCGCTGGAAAATATTTACTTTAAATTAAGTTATTTTAGTCTTAGGATTTTGAGACTTTTGACTTATAGCCCCCCCCTTGCCACTACTTCCATGTCTGTATGTGTGTCTTTGTGTGTTGTATGTGCGCATGTGTGTATATGAGTGAGCTTAAAACCGGAAAAGTGGAAATTGGCAAGCAAACCAGCGAGCTAGAAAACGTACCTATACCACCACAAAGGTGGAAGGTAACATCTACAACAACAACAACAACAACAATAACAAGTAAGGTAAAAAGAAAGGTAAAAAGAAAAGGAAAGAGAAAAAATTACCTCATAGTCTAGATGAGGTTTCTTTTAAAATTATTCATACCCTGTAACCTCCCTAGTTGAAATGGGTATATTCTCGTTTGTCCTTATGCATGTAACATATATGTATATATATATAGATATTCACTCTTAAATCGCAAAAAAGTAATGTCATATGTAAATTGAACTCCATAATAAACACAAAACCAAAGAGAAGATTTTACGTACATTCTATATATAGAATATCCTATATAATATAACCTTTCTATCTCATAAAGAAAAATCCTAAGCGGAATAAGGTCGTAATGAATTTGGTTCAAACTTACCTTATATAAAAGGACAAATACATCTGATAAGATTATTCGGGCACCTGGATTTTCTAAGGAACTCGTTGAGTTAAATTTTTGACTATAATCTAACGTAATCAGAATTTGTTTTTGCAATAGCTTTTGACAATTACATGACTGTTTACTTTATGTAACCCATTTTCAGGGCTGTATTTTCTAGATCGAAATTTTAGAGGGCGATTTCAGTTGTTAAAATTTCTCAACTTCCCCTGTTTTTAATATAAGAATGTTATAATGGACAATAGAAAAGGAGTTTTCGCATATTAATCCCACATCCCTATCCCATTTATACATATACATATATGTATATATATAGGACATATTATAGATATTGTCAGACTTATCACCAAATAATTGTAGAAATTAAGAAACTTCTTTTCAAAAACTTCAAGCTGCAATTTAGTTTAAAACTCATAGTCTAGATGAGTAGGCTTAAAAAACTAAGGGAGTAGCCAGGTATAGGCAGGGGAGAACTGAACATTTGAATCTTGGTTAAGCCCCTTCAAAAAACCATTTCAATTCAAATGAAAATGAAATTTCGAACTTAAACTTAATAAAAATTTTAAAAGTCTTTTATATACAATATCTATGTATAAATAAAGAAAAGAATCTAGACTAATGCAATTTCCTACAATTCCAAATATTTGTCATATTTTTGTACAGGAATTCGGATCTCATATCTGTTTCAGATTTCAGATACATGGATCGTTGGGTGCTACAATTTTCAAATCAAATAGGCATAGGGGTATATATAGGGGTTAATCGAGGGGAAACGATTGCATATCGAGAAATTAGAGATCACAAAGGGGGCTCCAGATGATTTTAAGTCTAATCTAAAAGGATTTAAACTTTTGTCTGATTTAACCAAACGATGCTTCCTAAATGAAAATTCGTACTACAGTAAATTTTTGTTGTAATACTTTTGCATGGTTGAAAAACAAATTGGGAGCTAAAACCAGAAAATGTGAACGAGTTTCGTCAATTTTTTGAAAACCTCTTTAAATTTTGAGCAATTTGTTGGAGAACTCACTTGGAATTCATTTTGGCATTTGTTAGCAGACAACCCCTAACTAAGGGTATATGGAATATTAGCTCTAAAATATATTTGTTTTGTATCTCTTGTTCATTTTTGTTTTTTTTCTGGTCGTTTTTTGTTCTTTTCATTTCTTTTCATTCTTTTTGTTTTCTTCTTGTTCTTGTGGTTGAAAGTAAAAAAGAAAAATATATATATATATATTTTCACCTTTTACGCTGAAATGCATTCAATTAAAAACTCAAACACTCATCCCGTAGGCATCACCTCATTCCCCCCTCTTTCCCCTACCGACGAATGAACCTCTTTGAGACTCACTGACTCTATGGAACACCTTGAAAAACGAATTTTCCATTCTCTCGACTCCTGTTAATTACGCCTGTTTGCACACGAAAACGAAAAAAAAGGAAGAGCTATCTTTCTTCCCTTCTCTCTATGCTTATCTTTGCATTCCCATCCTCACCCTGTGCCCCTTTCCCCTTGTCATGGTAACCCAATGTGCAAATATCCTGCAAAAAGGAGCAACCACTCAAGCCTCAGGGCCAAAGGATCAGGTTAATTATTTGGCAATTTACTTAAAGGTCTTTCAATCTCAATCTCACTCTTACTTACTACGTCTTTTTCTCTCTCTCTCTCAAACTCTCTCTCTCTCTCTCTCTCTCTCTCTCTCTTTTTCTCTGTCTTATACGCCTGTGGCAAATCAATCGATCATTGCGGTTAACATTGTTTTTGCCCTTCAGTCTGTCACTTCTCCCCTTTTTACACTCGATTCTTGTCAAGGGGCGTGTTTTCTGATTTTTCCCGCTGTTTGCGAAAATCATAAATTGTTTAAATTGTTGGCCTGGACCCGTGGGAGCAAGGTATTGACAGACTGAACGGCAGGTAAAAGGCACACACACACTACGTTTAATTATTTCATTAGCAACAAACTATATTAATTAGACTATTAACAGAATGAATTAGAAAGAATGTTAGAAAATTAAAAAAATATAATAAATATATAAATATTAAAAAAAAAACAAAAACTATTAAAATAAATTGAGAACGAACAATGTATATAAATATTTGACAAAAGATTTAAATTTATACTATGAATCAGTTAGTAAGGCATATACACTCATGATGAAAATAATAGGTACACCACTTAAAATTTAACTTTATTGACTTTAGATTACCACAACTTTTTTTCTAATGCATTGGTCGCCAAAATTTAAATGCACCTTTCTTCATTGAACATTTGTTCATAAAAATACATTAATTTGGAAAATATATAATAATAATTTTATTTTTAAAAAAATGAAATTGCAGAACTTCGTGCTTGATGAAAATAACACTTCAATTGACTAAGTTTTATTTTATTTTTGTTTTTTTTACATATGTGATTAATATCCAAGGTATCCACCATTTTTTTACACTTTCTTTTTTCATCCGGTTGGGGATACTCATAATCAAAGCTTGGCAGGACTCTATCGAAATTTTGGCACTTTTTTCTGTTCCCGCCTGAGTCTATAGCTGACCCCACAAGTTATCGATTAGATTCAGATCAGACTCACTGGGCCAAGCGAATAGATAATAATTAGTTGAACTTTGCTAAACTCTGCCAAAAAGGAAAAACTTTCTTTTCATTTTCATTACATGCTTAATATTCTTGATTACTACTTATATACATACTTTCTATATATCTTTCGCATCAGGGCCAAATTAGCCTTATGGCGATTCGTAAATGCCCTTTTAGAGCGTTGTAAAAAGTTTTCTTTTGATCACTGAAAGAATGAATCTAAATAATTTAGAAGAAGGGAAATAGACAGAAATTCTCAAAAACTCTTTTCTGTTTTGTATATCTAAAACTTTGCCAAATTTTAAACGATTTTCAAAGTTGATTTCTTACGCTTTTGACGCTTTGTTCAATTTTCAATTTAAATGTAATTCAAGCTAATTTTAAGATCTTTTCAAGCGAATAGCAAAGGATTTCAAAAAACTTTTAAACTCAAGAAACTCCGATTTAGTAAATTTTTTTGATTATTTAAAAAATTCATGTTTTTTTAAGTTGAAATCTACATTCAAATCTCTCGAACTAAATTGCCAATTTCAGCAAAAAAAATGTAATGTTTATCAACTCTAATGATTTTTTTCAAAAATCGTGTTATAGTATTTTAAAATACTTAAGAAGTTCTTAAAATAATTTCGAATTATTCATGTTTAGTTGTGAAATTTGTCGACTTTTTTTAGAGTCACCGCCTAATGAAATAAGGATAAATCGAGGTGTAATGACTTCTTGAATCCATTTTAAAATATTTCTATGCTTATTATATGAAAGTACTAAGAAATTAACAGATAGTTCCTGAATGCATCTAATATTCGATAGTTCAACACAATATGGAACTGTTATCATTGCCAATTTTTGCATGTTTTGTGCTTCATTTGGTTGTAATTCTCAACTAGTTTTAGGATTGAAGATTAAGAATGGATATTGCCATTAAAGTTACATAGGGATAATCCTTATATAGACACATATGTATGTATATATGCCATTTATGATGCCACAAATCGTGTGCTGTATGTGATATTTGGTTTCTGTAGTACATTGTTTTTAGCAATATAAATTGTATGTTTTTTTTTTTGCTAATATACATAAAAAACATATTCAGGAATATGTAGGGTAGAGCAATCATCTGCGTCAAAGTGGCCATCTGGTGTAGGGTCCAAGCAAACATGATTTAATCACCGCCATAAGATTGTCCATAAAATGCACCGAAAAAAAAAATAAGAACAACAACAACAACACAGAAAAGAAGAATGAACAAAAAAAGAAGCAGTTGAAGATGAAAACGACACGCAGAATCGCATCTCGCAGGTTCCCCTCCCACACCTAGCAGCATCTACATCAGCAGCAGCAGCAGCAATAACAACAAAAGATGACGAAGTTTTGCCTCCTGCTCGGACTTGGACTTGGACTCCGTGGTCAAGATGGTGTTGGAGTTGGAGATGGTGATGGTGATGGAGTTGGAGTTGGAGTCGAAGTCCGACTTGGGGGCACGAATCGGTAGCCTAATCCCCTGTTGTACGACTAATAACATTGTTACGATTAATGCTTCTTTTTTTCCCCTACCGTTTGTTGTTGTTGTTGTTGGTGTGTGTGTGTGTGTGTGTGTGTGTGTACTTTTTGTTCGATTTTTCTGACTGCGCAGTCTTGGCTTGAATACCCTATACATAGAAACTAATATTGAACCCATTACGATGTTTAAAAACCTTCAAACTTACAGTTTTTGAAAGTTTTCTTATGCCACATTTGGTAGAAAGATTTTTCCATCAATGTGGCAAATATTTCATCCTAAGATTTCAGTTTATCAAATTCTGAAACTTGAAGTTAGATATGGTAAGCTCGAGTAACCACTTGGTTAGGGTATATCAAAGTCGTAGACCTTTCGGTCTGTGGAACTTTGTGTTTACTGTGTTTTTTTTTTTTTTTTATTTATTTATGCTTCTGCCTCCCCTGGGTTTTTGGGGGGCTTTTCTTATAAGAATTGGTCAGCAGCCGGACAAGAAGCGGCAGTGGCAACTGCCCCACCCGTTCGCTCGTTCGTTCATTTTCAAAATCAAGTTTCGGTTTCGATGCGAGACTCTTCGACTCTTTGACTCCTCTTCTTTCGTCTGTGTCTGCCTTTTTGTAGTTTCTTTCTTTCTTTTCTCTCTTCTTTATCTTGAAAAGAATTCGTTTGATATTAGCGCGCCTGTATTTGCCTTGCGCTGCTTCATATATCAAAAATTATTATGACGATTTTATGCGTTCGAAATGTCGTCTCATTATTAAACAAAAAAAAAAAACGAAAAAAATATTGGAGAGAAGAAGTAAAAAATACAGCAGCACCAAAAGAGATCGAAGAGATGTGTGTATGTGTGAGTAGTCTCTTTTGTGTTATTAATTTTTTCTTTTTAGAAGCTACAAAAAAAATACAAAATTAATTATGAAGAGGGGTAATATATGCAGATATACAAAAAGTAAATGGTCAAGACAAGCGAGCCAATTTGTAGGCCCATTGCCAAAAAAAAAATAAAATAAAACACAAACACAAAAGTAAAGGAACAAATAAAGATGGACAAAAAATGAGTAGGAAAAAAAAACTACATTTGTTTAGGGATCTTGTGTATTTTTTTTATTAGATTTCACACTAAAATCATGCCCCACCCGCCAAAACAACAAAAAACGAAAACTACGAATATGGGTTACCCTGCACTAAGCAAAAGTGAGTTACGATAAGACGAAAGTTGGTCTGCCTATGCTCAATATGCCATTAAAAGAAGGTAGAAGGAAATTTCTAATTTTCCATGAAAAGGAAATTTCTAATATGCCTAAAAGGGTTTTCTTTAAACCATTCTTTCTCTCTTTCTCTTTGGTCTGTGAAACCCCCCCGAATCTTAGAGGGTATATTTGAAAAACAATCATAAATAAAATACATACATATAAGAGGGAAAAAAAGAAAACTTTAAAGTTTTGACATCATAAAAATTTCCTTTACCGGAAATGCCACACAATGGCCGCCGCATACAGATACGTTTTATGCTTTGTTATTGTTCAAATCTGGCATTGGGTGGGTATTGGAATGGGATTTTTTTTTTGTTTCTTTTGTTTTGTTTTCATCTTTTATAACTTTTTTTTCTCTCTCACTCACATTCTGTGTCTATTTCTCCATCTATCGCTGTCCCTTGCTCCATGTTTCTATCTTTGTGTTTGTGTTATTTACAGTTGCAAGTTTGTAGCACCAAAAGCCCGCCAACATGGCGTATGCACAATTTTCATTGGAGCTGCAGCACGAGAAGGTCGTTAGCATGGGTTTCTGCGGCAAACAATTGCGGTTTGGCAAAGTTCTTAGTCAGCCAACATGTGTGGCTCTAGGGTAATCGATACCTACATACATACATACATACCTACATCAATTTGTAGACACATACATATGTATGTATGTATGCATATGTATGGCATAACATTTCGAATGTCATTTAAACTCAAATTTAAAAAAATAATTGGATGTAATTATTAATTTTGTATATTTGAAGAATTTTCTACCTATCTAGGCTAGGTTTTTTGTCATATATACCTATAAGAGATGGACTGACTATATACACATAAATATGTATATAGATTGTTGAAATTACTGTGAAATTGCATTAAATCCAATGGAATTGTGTTAAAAGTTTCTTCTAAATCTTAATTAGGGCAATGGAAAGACTATTTCTTCTTAAAGTGATATCCTGAATGCACATCCCTTTGCAAATATATGCAGTCAAATAAGATTTTGGGCCTCTTTAAGCCCTCTGGGCTTGGTTCACTGGCGGATTTTTGGGATTTGGGAACAAGGGCTTAGGTTCCCGTTGAATTTTATACCTTTTTTTACAAGTTCATTTAATTTATAATTAAATTTCATAAATTTTTGTTTTTTAAAATTCTTTTAATTCAATTTATTTAAAGTTGAAATTGTATTTACCTTTTTTGTTCTTTTAATTCAAATCAAAATGTAATCATAAAATTGATTCCCCACCATAATTTCAGTCTCAGCTACGTCCTTGCTTATGAATTATGAATTATGTTGGGGTCATCGGGGTCACCTGAATCCTGCTTATTCAAATGGGGCGCTAAATAACATTTAACAGTATGACCTATTTGAATACAAGATGGGCTAATAACTAAGACAAGATAGGTCCTACCAATTTTTCAATGATCCACATTATCCGTGGAGTTTTTTAAAATGTCAAACTTAATTAAAGGGCCCAAAAAGTGGCTGGCACATTTTTAGCAGATTTTAACCCATCAAAGTGATTGCATTATTTTTTCTTGGTGTATTTTAACATGCAGATTATTATTATAAATGAGAATCGAGACCAAATTTATATATAATTTATATTGTCTTATGATTGTCACTAATAAAGCATTTTACTTATGAATAAATGAGCAAGGAGACTCAGAGGGAGGGAGGGGAGGTGGGGCAAACGTCGTTTTCATCTGGTCTAGATGATTGCTTGAAATTGATTTGACATATTTTTTTTTTTCAAACTTTTTCCACTTTTGTGAAACGCTGAAAACATGAAAAGTTTTTCCCTCCTCCCAGAATTCGGTGGCAGGTGTGTACACACTGCTCACATCCCACTTCCCACTGGCAAACCCATTGCTCTGTCCTCCCTCCCCCTTTTCACCATCACCCCCTCCCTCTCATGCTTTTTTTTTGTGTTTTTTATTCCAACCAATACACTGAGATGGACAAACAAACAAACAAACACATAGATACACATTGCTGACTTGTCAATCAACATTTTGTTGTTGTTTCTCTCTTCTCTTTTAACTACAAATGTTAACAATGGAGAGTGGACAGATTGCCTTATGGGGCATACTGTTAAATCCCTCCCTCCCCCCTACCTACCAACGTCCCTCCCTTTCGACAACCTCTGCCCCATCACACCACAATAACCATCATATTGAAAATCAAAGTTAAATCAAATCAAAATGTTGTCAATGCTGCGGCTGTTGCTGCTGCTGCGGGGAGGGGTAAATGTATTTTTTCGAATTATATGACGAGAGGGTTAACAACAATAATAATAATAAAAGAGAAGAATAATAATAATAAAGAATTTCTTAGGTTCCTGGAATGCTAAGAGGAGGCATACATATGTATCTCTGTATGTGTATGTAGTAGTAGTTATCATTGATGCAACGGTTTCTCGAGATCTTCTACAATGGGAGGCGACGCAATGTTGTTGCTGCCTCTGTCGCTGCCGTTGCTGCTGCTGCTGTTGCCGTTGTTGAGTAACCAACCTTCTTTTTCTTCTAGTTTTCTTCTTTTCTTTGATTGACACTATTTATGTGCGGATTGACAAGACAGTTTCAAAAATACACATCAACCTACGCAAATACACTGAGAGAAAATACATCAAAGCTTGACTAGAGGTGAGATGAGCGATACAGAGATGATTTAGATTTAGATTTGATTAGAATTATTTCCAGAACCAACAAGTCAGTACATATTGCTAAAGACTCCCAAACTGATTGGGCTAAAACAAGTTGAGAATTACAACTTAATAAATAAAAAATGGGAAGAATTTGATGCAAAAATTGAATGGGAAGCTTCTCAGCATCTTTTACCGCTCTTTGTGATAAGTAATTATGAGTAATTTAGAATAAAATTTTAACCAAGGGATAGTATATATGTATGTAAAGATGGATAAATACATTTCAACTAAATCCCTAATTAACTGCAGTGCCGTTTTAGCCATATATCACGAAAATAGAAAAATTAAATATATTTAAAAATATTTTCAAGGGTTTTTAAAATAACCTTAAGCATATTTGATGGTTATTTATTGAGGCAAATCATAAATGGAAAAATGATTCGTAGGAGAACCAATTGGTAACTATAACTAAATAAAATCAAATAAGATGAATTTTTCTCAGTGTAGGCGTGTAGGTACACATGCATATATGAGAAAGTAATTGTTTTGCTCGAGTTGAAATTGATTTTTTTCTTTTACTTTCTTTCATGCCCGACTTGGCACCGCTCTTGCTTCTGTTCGTCTAGGGCTGCGGCTTCTGTCCCTCTGTCTTCTGTGTCCCACAGTCCCTCATCGGGGTCGCCTAGGCAGTTTCCTTTTGTCTTGTTTAACCTTTCAATTTTCTTTTGGCTATGCTACAAGTTGTTTTCAGTTGTGTCTAAGTCGGCCGCCAACGCCGACGCCGCCATCCTTCTTGGTCATGTGTGTGTGCGTGTGTGTGAGTGTGTATATATATTGACATATCTTTCATGTCTTCATTCTTTCAATGTTGATCATTGCCGGGATAATCCTTCTTTTTAGCTGCAGTAACTTTCCAAGTAATTGAAAATTGGGCCTAGGCGTCTGACAGTCTACTTTGGCTGCTCCTCAATTTCGATTTCCATTTGTATCTCAGGCTACTTAGGACCCTCTTTCTCTCTCTCTCTCTCTTTCTCTATTTCTATATGGGAGATTTTGAATGTCCAAACAATGCACCCGTTGAAAGCAACATTGGCATATTGAGATGAATTGTTTCTTTCCCTTTCCTTTTCTCCTTTTTGGTTTTTTGTCTTTCTTGATTTCCATCATCTTTCAAATGTTTCGTATTTCAATCTTGAGGAATTTTTCGGCAGCTGTTTGGGCCTGGTCCGGGGTTATTCAACAGTTCTGTAGCTCACTTTTCGGGGATAGAAAATGTGACAAAACCCCATGAGAGGCAAACGAAACTAAAGATCTTTAATCGCAAAACGATCTGTGTTTATTGATCCGCCCATTACACTTAGGCAACGCCTTGGCCTAATTGAGTTTGCGTGGCAACTGGAAAAGGTCAAAAGATGCAGATTAGATTACAAAATGATTTTTCAAAACCGAAAATGTAACATGAACTTGTTATAATAACATTGTGCAACAAATAGAAAAAACCCAACAGGAGACAAGCCAAATGTATTGAAAACCTTTAAGAATCTCTAAGAGTAATGTGCCAGCGACACACTTAAAGAGGCCAATTACTATCCTTAAACCCATTTACAAAATCAAAATAAACAGTGTGTGTATTTGAAGTTCTTTCTCTTGCGCTATAACTAACAATTTTAACTTGGTCAACAGTTATTTAAAATTTAAATGAAAGAATCAAATTCGTTGCTGCCCGAAATATGTACAATTAGTCAAAAATTATATTAAAACCAGAGGGCTTGGGCTAACTTCGACCGCGTCAAAGTTTGTATACCCTTGCAACTTTTATGGTAACTCTTTCCTTACCTATAGCCATCAAAGTGGAAAAACGTTCAAGCTAAAAAGGCTAATGTTTGCGAAAGAACGGCCAACAATCTTAGCATAGGAAAAAACTAAGATATTGATCAAAGTCACGGTATTCCACCGATCCTATGGGAGCTATATGATATAGTAACCCGATCTTTATCAAATTCGGCACAGTCATTAACAGATATATTAAACTAACAAATGTTTAATTTGAAAGCAATCGCGTCAAAAGTAACGAAGTTATTGACAAAAGTCACTGTTTTCAACCGATCGGTCCTATGGGAGCTATATGATATAGTCACCCGATCTTGATCAAACTTGGCACAGTCGTTAACAAGCGTAATAAACTTTCTAATATGAAATTTCACAATACAATACACAATTTCGACAATAGCTATAAAAATAACGAAGTTATTGAGAAAATTGGCATTTGTATGGGAGCTATATGATATAGTGGTCCGATCCGGCTGAATCCGAGATATACAACCCCTGCAGTATATAGAAGCCTACATGCAAAATTTCAAGTCTGTAGCTCTAACGGTCTAGGAGGAGTTTGCGTTGATCCAGACGGACGGACAGTCGGACGGACGGACGGACGGACGGACATGGCTATTTGAACTCGTCTCGTCATGCTGATCAAGAATATGTATACTTTATATGGTCGGAAATGCTTCCTTCTATGTGTTGCACACTTCTGACCAAAATTAATATACCCTTTTTGCAAGGGTATAAAAATGTTATTATATATAGGTATAATATATAATCGAAAATGTGCGGGGATGGCTGACACGTGAGATTTATAGTTCAGAAAAACAATATTCTAATGTTCCGGAATTGATAAAAGCAATCGAATTGGCTTGGAAGTCCATTTCTTTGAACTTATCTAGCCAGTTTGTAGGAATCCCTTCCAAACAGGATGATTGAAGTCTTGGAACAGAAAGGTGGCTCGAAACATTATTAAATCTTTTTATACCGTCCGTCCGTCCGTCCGTATGAACACCTAGATCTCGGAGACTATAAGAGCTAGAGCCACCAAATTTGGTATGCAGTCTCGTGTAGTATGTACGCTTATCGAGTTTGTTTCAAATTTTTGCCACGCCCCCTTCCGCCCCCAGAATTTACATAAAACTGTTTTTCTTAAAAAGTATAGCAGATAGAAACATCAAATTTGGTTTATATACTCGTTGAGTTAGCGCGCAGAAAATAATTGTTCCAACTTTCCCTTCCGCCTCCGGAATTTACATAACTCTGATTTTCTTAAAAACTATGAAAGCTACCGACATTAAATTTGGTATGTAAGCTAGCTTAATAGACGCGCAGATATTGACTATTTAAATTTTGCCACGCCCATTTCCGCCCCCGAAAATTAAACAAAACAGATTTTCTCGAAAACTAACAAAGCTAAAGTCACCAAATTTAGTATGTATATTGGCTTAGTATGCGCGCAGAATACATATATTTTAATATATTGCCACGCCCACTTCCGCCTCCAAAATTTAGAAAAAACCAATTGGCTCTTTCAATTTTTTGACCATCGCGATCAAATTTGGCAGACTAATTAATCTTATCTATTTCTATCAAACTACCAAATTTGATTGAAATCGGACTAGAAACATGCAAAATATACGTATGAAGGTATTTTGCTACGCGATCCCTAAGGGCAGAATTGGCCGTTGGCTAGTGGTGGCGCTAGAGTGCTCGTGTGTTTGTAGAGTGAGCGAGATAGCATATGGTATGAGGGCATGTTAAAACAATTTAATAGATATACATTTGGTTTTCGAAATTTTAAATATTTGTTTCACCTGGTGTATGGTATACCCAAGTCGGCGAGACGACTTACTTACTTCATTTTTTTAACTTTCATATTAAAACATTAAACATTAAACGACTTCAAAATGTATTTTTGTTGAGGTGTCCTATTCAAGTGACATACAATTTGACTGCCGAAATTTGGTGTATATTCCGAAATATTTGTATACCCTTGCAAAAAGGGTATATTAATTTTGGTCAGAAGTGTGCAACGCATAGAAGGAAGCATCTCCGACCATATAAAGTATATATATTCTTGCTCAGCACGTCGAGACGAGTTCAAATAGCCATGTCCGTCCGTCCGTCTGTCCGTCTGTCCGTCTGTCCGTCCGTCTGGATCAACGCAAACTCCTCCTAGACCGTAAGAGCTACAGAGCTGAAATTTTGCATGTAGGCTTGTATATACTGCAGGCGTTGTATATCTCGGATTCAGGATCGGATCGGATCACTATATCATATAGCTCCCATACAAACGCCTAAGTCACAAACAGTGACTTTTCTCAATAACTTCGTTATTTTTTGAGCTATTGTCGTGAAATTTCATATTAGAAAGTTTATTACGCTTGTTAACGACTGTGCCAAGTTTGATCAAGATCGGGTGACTATATCATATAGCTCCCATAGGAACGATCGGTCGAAAACAGTGACTTTTGTCAATAACTTCGTTACTTTTCACGCGATTGCTTTCAAATTAAATATTTGTTAGTTTAGTATATCTGTTACTGACTGTGCCGAATTTGATAAATATCGGGTTACTATATCACATAGCTCCCATAGGAACGATCGGTGGAAAACAGTGACTTTGATCAATATCTTCGTTATTTCCTATGCTAAGATTGTTGGCCATTCTTTCGCAAACATTAGCCTTTTTAGATAAAACGTTTTTCCACTTTGAAAAGGAAAGAGTTACCAAAAAACTTGCAAGGGTATACAAACTTTGACGCGGTCAAAGTTAGCCCCGTCCCTCTGGTTTGTTATAAACTAAAGCAGTATCATGAATTTTTTCATTTGTTTAAGACATAACTATGAAATAGTCTTAAATTTCAAAAAATTGGATCGCTAGCTTTATTAGTTTGGGAGCAGTGTGTTATGGAAAACATACGTTGGAGGTGTCCTATTCAAGTGATGAGGAGTGTAAGAACAAGTACTTGTTAGCAGAATAAAACTACATTTATTTCGTTGATCTAACATATTATAAAGCTTCGCTGTTAGCTAAAAAGTTAGTACCGATTTCTTACCTTACCTTCTACCTTTATTTACCTATATAATTTAAACATAATTTGAAAGTTTTGACAAAAAACTAATCAGTAAATCTAGTATTTTTACAATTGACCCATTACAATTTATTCAATTAAAGTTGTAAATACAAATTCCATTAATAAAGTTAAAAAAAAAAAACAAAAATAAACACTTTATTCAAACAGTGTTTTTCCAAGAAAATTTCATTCAACATTTATATTTACATGGAATTTCCTTTTTTTTCCCAAAAGCTCATTGTAATCCCCTGGATAGATGGATGGATGGATGGATGGATGCATAGCATGGATGGAGGGGGGCAGCAGAAAGAGAAAAATAACATTAGGCAAATGATTAAACAAATCATTGACATGGCCTGCCTTCGATTTACTGAAAGAAATCAATCAAGAACGGAAACAAGCTACCAAAAAATAAACCGAAAACCCACTAAAACCAACTAAGCCCAGTAAAACCGACTAGCCAAGTTTAAGGGCGACCACCCTGGGCGAGACGCAGCTAGAGAGCGAAGCGAGAGGAGGGAGACGGGGTGAAGTAAAGCTGCAACCGGTCGTTGGTACCGGGATGTCTGCAGTTCGATTTTGAGGCTGAGAATGTTACTGGAGTTGGAGTTGGAGTTAAAGCTGGAACTGAAATCGGAGTTTCTCTTCGCCTCTCATATGTATCTTTCTCTCTCTCTCTCTCTCTCTGTGGCGGGATACCATGCTGTGCCGCTTATTAATGACACACAATTTTTGTATCATTTACGGGTCACAATAATGTTTTCGGTTAACTTTTCGTGGCGTTGCACAGAAGCGCATTCTGGCTCTTTAAGCTGCTGACCAAGCTGACTCCGAGCCCCGCCAACTGCATGCCCATGCCCATGCCCATGCATGGAGCATACAGTGGCCCAAGTTCGATAATTTATTATGCGAGAAATCTTATTCACGTGACTTATTTGCTTTTGAAAGCCGAGCAAACGATCGCCGAGCCACACAAGAATCAGAACAACAACAGCAACAACAATCCATACAATCATAAGTATATAGGGATTCGAAGGCCTGAAACTCGATTTGAAACTGGAATGGGATAACAGCTTGGATCTTCAACAACAATTCAGATCAAACATGACTCACTCACCCTAGAGAGAGAGAAAGAGAGAGAGATAAGAATTGTGGAGTGGAGGAGGGAAGACTAGTAGATCGAAATGGCGGTGTGACTTGATGTGGGTCTGCAAACAAGTTAAACAAAACAAAAATGCGAAAATTGTGGCTAAAAGTCTAGTGACAAAAGCTCTCTTATTGGTTTTTACATTTTTCCTAATATCATGATATTGTAAGAAATCGAAATTTATATATGTACCGATATACGATATTTTAAATGTCATTAAGCAATTGTTTAAGCTTTCTTTATCCACTTGATTAAGCCCAAGAGAACAAAATCGAGAACTTGTGTGCTTTGTAAATAATTTTTTCTTTCTTGTTCTTATAACTCTCAACTAGCTTTAGCCTTTAAGTCATGTATTAATTAGGTAATTTTCAATTTTACTCACATGTAATATATAATTTTCCAATATTAACAATTTAATCAATGAAACTATTTTCAGACCTTAGATAATATATATTTGATACGAATTCCATCTAAATGATTACGATTACGATTCACCCCAGAAAGAGAGTATAAAATATTTCACCTTGCTTTGAGTTCTTAATCTTGTTGTTGTTGTTGTTTTCGTTTTGTAACTTTTCCTTTTTCTTTTTTTGCACTTTTGCTTTGCTTTGGGTTTAATTTATTTTCATTTGAGGCCGCGTGCGATTTTTATGCTCATTTTTGTCGAAGACATTTAATGATCGCATATAATTTGAGAATGCGAATGCGAATGCGAATGCGTGTCCAGGGTCCAGTCCGGTCCACTCCAGTCGCAGTGCTCTCCCCTCGTCACCTTGACCCCCACCATTATGATACATCCCCCCCCCCCATTTCCTTCTCCCCCGCACACATCGCTTCATCGCAGTGGTGGTGCTCATAATTTTATAGGTAGCAAAATACACTGGCAAAATTTATGCACATTCCAGTTTTTAGACTTCAGCCCTTCATATGTACCTGTGATCTGCTCTCTCTCTCTCTCTCTCTCTTTTTCTCTATGTCTGTCTCTGTTTCCCGCGCACAGTATAACAAAGACAATTTGCATACCAACAACAACAACAACAACAACAAAAATGCAAGGACGGCAGCAAGTTAAAGAAAAAAAATTAGCAAAAAAGAAAAAAAAAAGTGGACACTAAAAAGGCACCGCTGCCCCGTTGCGCTGTTGGAGCTCTTAACAAATTTGTTCAACTCTCGGGCAACACGCCCAGAAAACACAAGCAAACAAGGAGGTGGGGGGACGGGGAGGGATAAGGAATGCCTGGACCCCCATCCCCATCCCCACCCCCGACATCTAATTACGGACGCGTGCAGGGGTCGCCTTACGGTTTGCTCTGTTGCCGTTTTTTCTTCGACTTCGATCTGTTTCGTTACGCTTCTGGTTTTTGGTTTCTTTTCACTTCTGCGCTCTGCGGTGACAACATGAAAGGCAACAGAAAAAACAAAAAGAAAAAAAAACCCTAAAAAAAAACAAAAAAAAAACATCTAAAAGGCCATGCCGCAACGGCAACAGCAATGGCAACGCCTTGGCTAAGCTGGGTCAATCAGCCAAAAGAAACGCACAAACACACACACACACACAAAATCACAGAGAGAAAGACAGAGAGAGAGAGAGAGAGGGAGAAAGAACCTAAAATAAAAACACAGTAAGAGAGAAAGAGATAGAAAGATGGCTAGGTGCGGCTTACAAACAGAATCTTAAACAAAATAAAGAACTTTAATCAAAATTTGTTGTTATTTCTGTTGTTGTTGCAGTGCAGTGCAGTAGCTGCATAAGAGGATGAAAAAAAAAAAACCAACAACTGCAACCAGCAACAATAACAACAACAACAACAACAACAACCACAACAACAACAACAACAACAACAACAATTGGGGAGCGGTGGCCCTTAAGTGAAAGTCTTCGTCATTTATCAAGTCCCTCTCCCCCGTTTCCCCCCACTTTTTTTGACATGTCAAAATAATCAAGACTCACAATATAAACATAAATTGACTCGACATTTTCCAGGATCAACAATTACAAATTACATAACAATTAAACAATTTTTCAAGTTTTCATTTGAACTACAAAAAGAAAAATTTTAATGCCTAGTGAAGTTTCACTAAAAACTAAGGAAACTATATCATTTTGTCAGAGTTAAATGAAAAAGATTGATCTAACTAAGCTTTGTTTATTTGCATAAAGATTTGAAAATTTTAATCAAAGCGTTTTTGGGTAAATGCCTTTTAGAATAAAACCAAATCAAACATAAAATCCAATACAAGTATTGGATTTTTTTTTCTTCTCTTTATCTTGATTCTCAAACGATTTCAATTAACTCTGTTATTGTAATCTTTGACAATTCTTTTGCACTTATTTTAATTGTAGTTGCCAACTAATTTTAATATTGGTTTCAATTTCAATTCAATTTCGGATTTCTTTAGTAAAGTCAGCTGATAATATGTAGAACTTAAACTAGACATCGAGCTAACCTTTTTCAGCTGTTCATAAAATAATAGTTCGACCCGGCCAAAATCCAAGATTTTATAGAAATTGCAAGAAAATCATAATCTGTATATATGTATCTATGTTTGTCTGATGTGATTTTTAGTTCATTTCTACTATATATTAGCTCAACTTTGAGACTAGAAAATGTTTTGAATGGAAATGTTTTTGTTTTTAATGGATTTTTCAAATCTGTTCACGGAACTTTGCAATATGAAACCGTTTGATGTGACAAAGAACTATATCTATATATGATATATATATTTGAGGATGCTTTCTGCTAAGTTAAGCAGTAGAATGTGCTTGTAGTAAGAACGTTTTCTTTAGATATTTATTCTATATATCATTATACTTATACTACTTATAAAATATGAAAAAAAATGTTTTATATATACTCCAAGATATTTGAACATCCTATATGCTTATACTCAATATATTTTTAATATTAAGATCAAGTTAAGTTAACCTAATATAACTTATAACTTATGGTTCCAAAGGAGGACTCCAAAATAGACAAAGGACTAGGTTTAGTTGTTAGTTTAGTTCGATCATTGTAAAGAAGTTTACATACATAATAATCTACATATGTGTACATATCTTTATTCATATGCTAAATGAAATTAAAAGTATATAAATTTATTATGGAATTTCTTATTTGTTCTGATTTGTCTTTTGGTCAACTTTCTTTCAAAAACGAGACATTGACATATATGTAGGTATTGTAGAGGACCACCCTAAGGAAAATTAGTTCAATATCCGGTCAACTTCCGCGTTCAAGTCCTACATACCGAATCTTTGTTTGAGTCCACAGCTTCCGTCAGGTGACATCAAGTGTTTTGCGCAATCAATTGGACATTCTCCATGCTAAGCGACTGCACACAGGAAAAGTCGTGCTACCGGATTTCGCCTCCGCCTCTGAAAAATCACAAAAAAAAAATTGAGGGAAAAATAAAAAGTAGACACAGATAGAGTACAAGACAAATGGAATCGCAGAGACACAATGTGTGTGTGCCCCGAAGATCCGATGACTTCCTGTGAGCCTGAACCAGGGGCAAGGGGACAGGGAACAGGGAACAGAGCGCTCGAATTCATTGTTTGTAGCCCCCTGTGATAATTGGTTGGTAATGGTTAATTTATGATGCTAAGAAGCAGCGATCCACCTGATTGTCCAACGGTGAGAGAGTGAGTGACCTTTGGCCAGCCAGCCAGTCAGCCAGATGACTTGATGATGACCATTTGAAGACCAGTTGCAGCCGCGCGAGCAATTGTTGCCCAGTTGCCCAGTTGACAGCGGGCACATAAATTATCCCACGAAATGAATTGGCTGCGATCGGGGCCCAACTCCAATCCAAATCATTGTTATCTGTCGCAGCAAAGAAATGTGGAAAATTAGAAAAATGAATTAGTGATCAAGTTGAAAATGTAAAGCTAACTAAAAGAAAATCTTGATTCGACTAGGGGTATACCCATTAAAATATACTTGTACACAACTTTTTCATTTAAATTGTTAAAGAGTTTCCTTCAATAACTGTCAAAGATAAATTTGATTTCTATATATATGTGTTCTCGATCTAAATTGGAAGCTAATAAGATAGATATGCAGTTATAGATAATTTTATGTAAAAATCAACTTGTTCATCTCAGAGGCAATATCTGTTCCAGGGTATCGAATATGGCACTTTACCCCGCCCTCATTCCTCATTCCACCCATTTGCCTATGATTTCTTTCAACATTTTTCTTTTTCTTTCATAAAAGAAAGAAAAGCAGCATAAAAATGCCTCTGCAACCATTGGACGCATTTTTCCATACAATATTTTCATTTTCAATTCATTAATTCCAACGTTTTTTTTTTAGTTTTTTTGTAGTTTTGGATATGATAATCATCATGGGGTGTCCCAGAGAAATGATATTGGAGTTGGAGTCGAATTGAGAGAGTCGGTAGCCAAGTTCGATGTGTGTTTTAATATCCGTTTTATTGCCATTGAATTAGCTGGCCTTTGTCAGCATTTTAGGGATCTTAATTTATATATATGAGTAGCAATGAGCGTGACTCCATAACGAGCACGGCTTCCTGGCCCCTGCCCCTGGTTTTAGCCCCTGTTCCTTGATAGCACCACATCAGGCCACACGACCTCTGGCAGATGCAAAAGGTCAAATACATACACACACAAACACACACCGGGAGAGGGCAAACTAATCCGAAATGATGGCCGCCCTGCCAGACTGACTGTCGTCGTTGTCGTCGTCGTCGTTGTTGTTGTCCTCCTGCTACTCCTGCCCCCATCTCCTTCTCCTATTCCGCCTGCTGCTCCTCGTTCTCGGCCAAAAACAATTATAGTTACTCATAAAAAAAAAAAAAAACACGAAGAATAAAGCGAACCCGGCGAATAGGTAGCAAGAGGAAGCGAGAGGAAGTCAAGGCATAAAAAATAGTTGGACGCAACTCAATTCGTCGCGGGCGGCGGTCCAGGACGTGCAAAAAACAACAACATTTCGATGTGTGTAGAGTGACGGGGGCAATGGCAAGGACAGCGGCAGGGACAGGAACAGGGGAAGGACGAAAGGCAGGCGGACATGCGTGCCCAATGATTGTCTTCAATAATTTGGCATTTTTTTTTTTTATTTATTTATTTACAATTCCCCCCTCTCTTTAGTTTTCTTTTTCTCCTTCCATCGATTGCATCAAGGAGGTAGTTTTTTTTTCATTTATCAACTTCAATACATTTAAAAGATTTTAAGTAGTTGACAAAGAATCGAAATCCAAACTTTTGATTAAGCCTAGAAATATAGAAAAATTTCTGGCAATCATAAAATTTGGATTTTACACTAGAACTAACAATAAGACTTCAAAAAACTTTTTAAAATCTTAAAGAAACTAATGTTTGAACTAATGATAGCCATAAAGGACTTATGAAGAACAATTAAAGCAAAATTTCAACTCGGTTGGCCGATTAAAACTTGTGTTTTTTTGGTTATCTTTTAGAAAAAACACAATTTGAATTTTAGAAAATTCTTTTAGCGAGCTATTTTTCTAAATATATATGTAAATAGCAATAAATACTAAAAAATTTGACATTTTTTAAATTTCCAGGAATAAAATTATAAAATTAACTAAGATGTAATTGGTTTATGTCATCAAATTTCTTAAATTTCGCTAGATTTGCAGACTTGCAAATTTTAAACAATTTTAAAACTGTTCAGTTTTTTAAGTACTCAAATGTAAACAGAAAGAAAGATTGTGCAAAATAAATTTATAGTTAAAGATAATCAAATTTGTTGTACTTAATCACAAGAATTTGTTTTGGAATAAAGAATAATAATTCCGATAGCTATTCTTAGTGATATAAGAATATAAATATATAAGAATGTATATAAACAAATTCAATAAGTTTCAAATTTATTAATTTTACTTTTCAGTAAAAAAAGAAAAAAAATGTTCTACATGAAAAGCACAATTGTATTCTTAAATATAACTAAATAGAAAAAATCAAAAAATATTAGCAAATTAAAAATTCCCTTCCAATTTGAATTTTACAACACGAAATAAAATCTGTCAAAAACGATTTTAAAAAAAAGAATAGTTTCGTTTTAGAGTTTCTTAAGAATTTTTGGTTAATCTTCCTCTTTTTCCAGACTGTATTTTGGACAATTTGCAAACGATTTCAAAAATTCAAATCTCAGATTAATGGCAATTTAGTATATTTTGGCATCAAATCCTTATCTCACATTTGAAAGAATTAATTTCGATTCTATATTTCGATCCTAATTTTGACAAAAAGTTTGGTTCTCGAGATTTTAGTGGAGATTGAAAGACATTATTCTAACTTGAAAAAAATGACATGAATTTTCCAAATACTCTAAAATTTTAAAAAAAAAGCTTCATTATATTAACTCGAATTTTTTACTGTTCATTGGCGATTTGTGTCATCATGAAAAAGGTAATACAATGTGGGCCAAAAGAAGTCATCCTCGCCAAAAGAAGTCATTCGAAGTTGTTTGACTCTCATTTTTTTCTAATAAATAAAAAAAACTTTGATTCTGTTTTTTCATTATGTTTATTTGACCAATAAAATTCTCAATTTGCAAACAGAATCAAAGTATTATGCATTTAGAAAAAAAATTAGAGCCAAACAACATCGGATGACTTCTTTTGCGCCACTTTGTATTAGCGTGAGCAACAATCTAATTGAAATTTCATTATTATAATAATAAAAGCAATCAAATGAGATATCACATTTGAAATTCGGTAAAAATTTTGCAAAGTTACAGATTCGCAAAGTTAAGAGTTTTAAGAATTTGCTGAACTTTTCATTTTTAACGTATTTTGCTTGCTTTTGGAAAATGAAATTTTTCAAGGATCGAAAATCTTCTAACTGCGCTTCAATATCGCAGGGCCCGCAGCCCTTGATATATGGCTAATCCGTAGTATGTAGAGTGATCAAGTTTATTTGAAATTTTTGCCACGTCCCTTTCCGCCCCCGCAATTTAAAAAAAGCGTTTATCTCAAAAACTATTCCACCATATTTGGTATGTATATTCGCTTAGTAAATGCACACATTTTTTTTGTATTAAAATGTTGCCACGCCCTTTTCCGCCCCCGTAATTTGAAAAACTTGATTATCTCCCGTATATTTTTACCTTATGCAATCAAATTCGGCACACTTAAATTTGATACTAATATCTAGCAAAATAAATGATTAAAATCGGACAAAAAACAGTCGAGTTATGCATATAAACGTTTATCCATAAGGCCGGAGTTGGCCGTTGGCTGGTGGGGGCGCTAGGGTGCTCGTATGATTGAGTGAGCGAGATACTAAGATATGCTTGTAAAAAGCATGTGAAAATGCATTTGTTTAATAAAGTTGAAATATTTGCTTTACTGGTGTATGGTATTCCTAAGTCGGCGAGACGACTTACTTACTTCATTTTAAATTGTGGGCTTACTTTTTTCTAGGTTAAACACGTATATATATTATATATTTTATATTTACTTACATATTTTAAAATTAGTTGTCTTATTAATTTGAGTTTTGTAAGCAAAAGAGTTAATTGTCTAAACAGGTATATCAAATTTCTGTCTAGATTCTGTCTAAATTTGAAGATTTAATAGTATTGACCAATTTAAAAACACGTAAAACTTTAAAATAAATAAAGCCCTTTCAACTTAAGAAAATAATATAGTTTTTCAAAATAATATAGTTTTTTTTTCAAATAATTAATTGAGTTTTTCTATTTAAATGACAATCTACAAGGAGAGAGAAAATGCTTGAGGTATAATTGAATAATATGACCTAGTTTAGCAGAGTCATGACACTTATTAATTTTTAATTGGAATATAACAACAAAAACAATTATTTTTAACAAACTATTACAAAAAGAAAAAATACAGCAAACTTTTTATGGTAATTTTACATATTATTGAAATTTGTTTGGTCTGAAATATTGATCATGAATGTAAAGTAGAAAGCTTTTATTTAATATGAGAGAAAAATTTTAAACTGCTCCCCATTCAATAAAATAAAAATGTGAAAATCAAAGAATATTCCTTTTTTTCCAATTTAGCTAGTTGCAACTTCATTGTCAATGTGAATGAGGATTGAAAAGCAAAGGTAAAGGTTTGGAAAACAATTCCGCTGATGGACAATTGACCAAGGCGAGAACCTGTCAAACAAATAGGGAACCAAACAATGCAATGGTCCTCCTGATGAGGGGAGGGGGTAGTATTAGGGTAAGTTTGCAGCCATGCAAATTTTTTCGGTCAGAAATGCAATTGAAAGGAAACGAGACAAAGCCACCAATGCTCGCATTGACAATGAATGAGGATACAATAAGGACAATAGACAACAGAACCAAGAGGAGAGAGCGGGAGAGAGTGAGCAGAGAGAGAGGGGGCAGGGTAAAAACAAATTTTGCATGCAAAATGCAACAAACAAACAGACAAAAATCGGGCCTAGAACTAGAAAATACCAATTGAGCCAAAAAGATGCAGTTTTTATTTTGTTGTGAATGCAAAGAAAATGGGGAAAATTCACTCAAAGGACTTCCACTTGAATGTTTTTGAAAACAATTGAAATGCACTAGCAAATGCAATAATAATAAAAATATAAAAAAATATATATAAAATACATACAAACAACAACAGAAACACAAACGAAAGGAAGAAAATTCACAACGTCTTCACTTCTATTGCTCGATGTTTAAGCCCTCAAACAAATATGTATGTCTGTATGTTTGCCTGTTTGTTTGTTTGTTTGTATGTTTGTATGTTTGTATGTTTGTATGTATGAATGGCAATGCAGATAGATGGAAACTTCAATCTTTCTACCAATTTTCTGGCTCCTTAGAATAAACTAAAATAAGGAATGGGACTGGGGTATATCAATGCTGATAAACATTATCAATATTGAACTTTTTGCTGTAAATTGTCATAATTAAAAATGAAATCAAATTCAAGTAGAACTCATCATTTGAGAGGATATATGAGGATATATATTTAAGGAACTCTGAGAGCTGTGATTGTTTATCTTTTTGTACAGGGCAACAGAATGTCGATGTTGTCCTAATAGATTTTTTTTTTTACTTATTTTTTTAGTTCCTTCGTTCGTTCCTTTTATTCCTTCTTTATCTTGGGTTGCCGCCGCCACACTTGATCGACTTCTGACTTGCCGAACAGCTCGCAAAACTGAACAAGAAGAAAAAAGAACTAAACAGAGAGACAGAGAGAGATACAGTGCGATAGACAGAGAGAGAGATAATGAAAAGAAATAAAATTTGAGATTCTTGTGCGTTTTTTTTGTTTTGTTTGCCTTTTGTTGTAGTTATCCTTGCCCCCGTCTTGAATGTAAATAAGTCGCAGATTGAAGATTGAAGATTCCGTCCCGTCAAAGTCGAAATCTCAGTCGATATATGATACAAATTGAAAGCGATGATCTGGAAACGTCGAAATGGAATTGAAAATTGGAAATGGATGAGAACAAAAGGGAATTCATTGAACCGCTGGATACGTACGTTAAGCGAATTCAATTGGTTGGATGAATGCATACATTCAGTTTTAGGGGCGGATAAAATTTGATTGCGTTGAAACATAATTATAGCAAAATAATAGAAAATAATTATAGATAATTTATTGTGGTATGCGATATCAAATATACATACATACATATATCTTGTATGTGTACATGTTTAACTTACTTTGTTCTGTTTTATGAAGGACTACTTATACTTATAGTAAACTAAAATGTATATTTTCCAACTAAATTTTCCGAAATTCTTATTCAAAAACTGTTTATAACCTTTCCCTTTGCTTAAAGTTACAATTGTTATAAATGCTTAGACTTGTGCTTTTAGACTAATCTCTTCCCCATTGCTCCATTCAATAACTAATATTTTAAAATTTAAAATTTAAAAATATTTGAATTTGCAACAATGTTGCTTTACCTAACAAGCCTTAGCCCTAAAGTAGGCAACAAAAATATGCACACGCACACACACACACACAGGCAAATACATGAAATATGTAATTCTTCTTAGCTCGCCCTTTTTGAGGATTTCTCTATCAATTTGTGGCCTGCAAATCAATCAATTTTATTAATTACATGTAATTAAACTTTGATTAAGAGGCAAAATCAAAAGAGAAATTTATATTTGTTTCAAGGTTGTGTCTATGTGTGTGTGTCTGTATGTGTGTGTGTTGAAATAAATGCAAATATTTCTTTGCCATTTAAATAATATAAATGATTGAGTCTAGGTGTGTGGGTGTATGTGTGTGAGCGATTGATTTAATGCCCACCCAAAAACACTGGCAAACAAGCAATAACAAAAGAAAACCCAGGAAAGTCATACAAACTGTGTGAGACAGAGAGAGATAGAGAGAGGTGGGGGTGGGGGGAATAAAACAAGAGACGACACAGAGGCAACTGAGTTTCAACAAATGGTGGCAAAAGTAGTGCAATTTGTTGTGTTGTTGCAATTTTTGTTTGTCTGTTTAATTAAAGCAATATGTGGCCTCCAGGAATGTTGAGTTAATTGACTCATCTATACTACAAACGAAGCACAAACAAACAAACAATCTCAGACATATACATACATACATATATAGAGACACACACACACACACACAAATTCAGTCACACAAAATGGGGGAAACGCCGCAGCGCAGCATTTTGTTGCGCAGTTAAACGCAGCTGAAACTTTGGGGGCGTTACCCTAACAGACTCCGCCCCATTCGATGGTTCTTTTACTTTTGCGCAGGGCAAAGCTGTGTCCATTTCAACCAATGAGATGCATTGTGACCATTTCAAGGGAAAACGCCCACACATTTTCCAAAAACCCAACTATAACAGTGAAAATACTGGGTACAAAAATACAGGTACAGCCTGCAAAAAAAAAAAGAAAGAAAAAAAAATGGACTGCGTTTTGCGTTCAACAAATTGTTGGACTTTTCTGTTCGACTTTGATGTACCCAAAATTAAAAGTATTTTTCAAAAGCATACCTCTAAATCAATCCTGTGTTGAGTTTTCTTTGCTATACCATAAATGCAAATAAAATGAAGTTAAAGTTTAATAAATTTAATAAATACGTTTAAAATAAAATTAATTTAGAATAATAAAAACAAGAATTTGTATGTAGATTAGATAAAGAGCAATCACAATAATGATTTACCAATTAATAATTTTATGTTTTTATTTTGGTTTTTATTGATTTTACAATGTGTATACCAAACCATAATATTATTATCTTAAAAACTGTTATATTTATTAATTTTTATTTATATTGGTTAGCTAAATTTAAAAACAAATTAATTTTAAATTCATGCAATTTATAACGGAAAATTAAATATTAGTCCAGTGGCGCCAGTTCCACATTACTGAGCCTTTTAACGCATTTTTGAGACTTCTGAATATCGATATAATAATTGTCGATAGCAATTAATTATCGATTTTACATATGATATCTGGCAGCACTGTTGCAAATTCAGTGTCTGGCAATTTTGTTAATTTGGCTATAAACATGGAATATGAAAGTGTATTAATTGTCAAACCCGAGGTTTTCATATACAAAATACCACCGAGAGCCAGCAATCGAGGCTACAGGTAAGTTCAGATTAGAGGGACTAAACATCCATTTTCGGTTTTTAGTAAAAAAAAAAAAACGCCCCCTTAAAACACCCACACGTACACACACATTCGCACGCACACACTGGCAACTCAAGGTTAAAAGGCTCGAGTTTGTTGTTGCTGTTGTTTTTGTTATTGGTGCTGTTCTTGTTGCTAATTTAAAGTTCAATTCCAATTGATTTTTTGTTTTGCTTTATTGTTTTTTGTATGCAATTCGGTTGTTTTCCAATTCTCAAATTGTTGAACATTTTCACTTACACGTATGCACTAAATGGTAGATAAGTACGCGCGATTCTGTGTGTGTGTATGTGTGTATTGCATGTGTGTAATTGTTAACTTTCTTTGTTTTCATTTTGATGCTTGAGCGCACAAATTGTTAACAACAGCAGCAGCAACAACAATCAACCAATTGTTATTAATTAGTACCGTCTGTTTGTTTGTTTCTTTTCTCATTTCTCGTTACTCGTTTCTTGTAGAGCTGCTGATTGGAATCTTAAGGAACCCACATGGACAGGCCGCATGCGTCTGGTGGCCAAAGGGACCGCCTGCATTTTGAAGCTGGAGGATAAGACCAGCGGCGCACTATTCGCCAATTGCCCCATCGATACATATCCCGGAGTGGCCATTGAAGCTGTTTCGGATAGTTCACGGTATTTTGTCATCCGTGTCCAGGATGATAATGGTCGTTCGGCATTCCTTGGATTAGGTTTTGGCGATCGTTCCGATTCGTTTGATCTCAATGTTGCACTCCAAGATCATTTTAAATGGGTCAAAAATCAGGAGCAAATTGAAAAGGAGAAAACTGAACCCAAACAGGAATTGGATTTGGGTTTCAAAGAGGGTGAAACCATTAAAATCAATATGCGCATAACGGTAAATTAAATTTAAATTTTTCTTCAAAATGTCCAATTCCATTTAATCATCATCAAAGTCCTTTTGCTCAGTTTCCCTTCCCAATAGACATCCATCCTTTTAAGCTTTATGTTTCGATTTTATATAAATAAAATATTGATTTTTTCTCATTATTTTATCATATTTCCTTTTCAAAACAGAAAAAAGATGGCTCCGAGGGCACCTCACGCACGGGCAAAGGCAAAAGTTCGAGCGGTGTATTGCCACCACCACCGGGTGGCTTGAGCAAAATAGCTCCACCACCAGCACAAGCGGCGGCAACTGCAGGTGGAGCCACATCGCCAGCCCATAGAGCGGCTGCTGGTGCTGGATCAGAGTGGACCGATTATGCATCAGCTGGGTAAGTAGTAATTTTTGAACTGAATGATTTATTGATTTCTCTGACCATCACTCGTTTGCCATTCACATTTTCAGGGGCAATCAAGGACAACAGAACACGGCAAATGCCAATTGGGTGCAGTTCTAGGCTAAAAATTCATAAGGATAAGAGCCTTAATTTATTGTGTGTTTTAAGGTTCTATCTCCTCCTATTCAGCATATTAACACCGCCCCCTCCACCAAACCAACCACTCATCCTGTTTAACTTGTTTTGTTCTCTATACCAAGGAGCTTCGATCAACAACTAAATTATAAAAGCATTATACGAAAGGGAAAAAAAAAAGAGAAAAACAACAACAACAAAAGCATATAGGAACGCATTAAGAATGTTTGAAACGTTAAAGTTGAAAAGTTTTTTTTGAATTGAATTGTGTTATTAATTTCCTTCACTCTCTTTCTCTCTCTCTCTCGCTCTATCTATCTGTCTATCATACACACTTTCTCTATCTCGCTGTGGCGAGAGAAAATTTAGCGAAAACTATTTAGCCTGGTTGTTAATTGTGTAAAATATTTTATCAAAATTATATAAACAAAATGGAATTATTGTAAAACAAGAAGTTAAATATTCAAATTTTTGAGTACTTACACACACACACACACACACACACACACACACACACACACAGACAGACACAGAAACATAAACTCACGCATAGACACATACATGCAAGGACATTCCGCAAAAGATCTATTTAATTTATTGTAATCTTTATCCTCAATGTTTCTCTCAGTTCGCACAGACACACACACACACACATGCATACACATGCATATATATATATACATTTATATATGCATGTATTTGTATTTTTATTTAATTTTTTTTTTTATATACATTTGTACATACATATATAAATAAAAACAAATATATATATATGTATACATTTTGTTTAAAAGCAAAGCACACATGCATAGCAATTAAGTAAATCAAATGAATTATATTAAATACAATGAAAATCATCTATATAAATGTATTTAAAGAAACAAAACAACTAAATCCATCGGAATTGTTCCGAATTCCGTTTCGTAATTGCTCGAAAGCTTCAACACATTCGTATCCAAGAAAGATGTATTAAAAATGAAAACTTTAAATCGGTTAATTATTCATAGTTCAATTAGTTATTAAGTTGTCAGCTTTTAAAAAATTTTAACAAAAACACAATTATTAAGTTTTCGACTTGAACTTATTTTTTGTTTTTCTTTTTACAAAGTTATGAAAACTCGGATACGTTATATTGATTTGAGAGAAAAACAAAAGTTGATCAAAACAAAAAATATATATGTATATTTCTGATTCTAATTGCTTCATTTGAATTTGTTTTTAAGAGAAGTTTCGCAATGGAATTGAGAGCAATCCCATAAACATATATACATACATACATATATATATATATATATATATATATATAAACAAATGAAAACTCAAAACAATTTCCACAGAATATCTCCTGTGCCCCATTCATTCATTCATTTTGGTATATATAATATATCTCCATGCTGTATACACACATATACAATTATGTATAAATATACATAAATATATACAAACGTTTAAACATTTTGTTTCTTTAACCATACTCGCAATAGAAAATCGTTGCCGATTTTGGATCATCTGTGCGCGAAATCATGTTGAATTAATTAATTGTTTGTTAAAAAAAGAAATTATATATAAATACTATATAATATATATATATATATATAGGTATATACCAAATCAAATTAGTTGAAATTTCTTGTTTTTTATTCACCTGAAACAATTTCAAATTCTAGTTGCAAATTAATTTTTCAAAATTTTCATTTGTGTGATATTAAAAAATTTGTAGCAACCAGCAATCCCAAATTAAAAAAGATCTATGAAAATTATATATGTAGTATATATATATATACATATATGCATATAACAAAAGATAATAATATTAAATGAATACGAATGAATAAAACAAACAAATAGCAATGAATTTCAAAGAAGAAATTAAATGAAATATTTTTATTCCTATGGGGTTATTTAAGGATGTAAGCATGAATCCTTTTAGAATCAGTGTCGGCATAGGCATCAGTCTGTAAACACTTTGTGTGGAGCCATCTTAATTGGGTCCTGATAGGGTAAAGCAAAAAGTGCACCCTTTTAACCTCATACATGTTTTTGCTTTTTTTATTTTTGGTTTCTCTCTTTATAACGAAGGTTTTAAAATTATATTGTAGAGGGATGAGGAGGAGGGAGGCGGCACAAAAACATTGACAAAAATCAATCTCACGTTTTTTTTCGCATCTCATAATTTTTATTATGTTTTTATTTAACTTAAGATTTTTTTTTTCTTTTTGCTGTTAATTTTGTAATTATTTTGTTTTTCATCGCTTCTTTTTTTTTGTTTTAGCTTATGTTTTCTGGTAATATTTGTTTTTAATTTGTTTAATACATAATTTTACAACGCAATATTTCGTAGGACTTTTGCTTTTGATACAATTTTATTCAGTTAGATAATAATTTTAACCTTTTTATTAACTTAACCTAATTTTTCTTGTTTTGTTTTTTATTTTTTTTTTTTTAGTATTTCCTCTCGATATTGGTGTTACATATATATCAAACTACATGATATCATATCAATTATATATATATATATATATATATATATATATATATAAATATATATATATGCTATTCATATGCACGCGCAATAGTTTAAATATATATACGTATATATATTATATATATAAATAGATGTACACTTTGTATATTAATAATAATAATTATAATATTAAAACCTGGCTAGCTAGATTTTGTGAGGAGGGAAGGGGTTAACCATCCACCCCCTCGCAACCCCCTATATTGTTAAATTGTATACTTTTTCCGTTTTACTATTTTGAGTTTAGGTGGAATTTTGTTAAATCAAAGAGAAAAAAAGATCAAGGTAAATGTGAACATGGTGGTTAGACTTTGGATATCATTACAAATCTGTTGTTGTTCTTCTTCTTCTTCTTTTTTCTTAGATAAAATGCAAAAGTTGAATTAATTAAAAAAAAAAAAAACATAAAACTATAAAAATATTTTTCAATCAAAGATATAACAATGAATCCAATTCAAAGGATTTTAAACGTAAAAAAATTAAAATTT
This sequence comes from Drosophila willistoni, assembly GCF_018902025.1. Classification (NCBI taxonomy): domain Eukaryota; kingdom Metazoa; phylum Arthropoda; class Insecta; order Diptera; family Drosophilidae; genus Drosophila; species Drosophila willistoni. The sequence continues at coordinate 3,737,797 of NW_025814053.1, read as the reverse complement.
TTTAAAACGAAATTTTGCATATTCCTCAAACTATGTATAACTAAAAATGTTTATTTAGCTATATATATATATATATATATATTTTAGGGCATATATTGCGCTGGCAGCATTAATTTGTAAGGTTATCTGAGTCAGTTAAACGCTTTGCCTCCTCCATATATGTATGTATATGGCAAGCGATAAAATTATATAACACGTCACGGTATCTAATACGAAATTTCTGTATTCCGAGAAATATTGAATCGATTTTTGAAAGCTCCAGTAACGGGAACCAATTATTGGCTGGATATTCGGATCTATCTTAAAATACAAATCGAATGTAAAAGTCACAGACTAGAAGAAATTGTTGTTTGGGAATCCCTAAGTTTTGGAGGAAGGGTACATTAATTCGTTCAGACCCAACTTGCAGTGCAATTCATTTTGCCAATTCAATATATATAAATATATATATAGCTATATAAATGTACATATATCATTTAGTCAGCTAATAAAGTTCTAGTTGTGTAGATAGCAATACATATAACATTGATGTTTTCCAAGTTAAATTTCTAAATGTTGTTTTACCATTTTCTTTTCTTCTTTTTTGTTTTTTCTTTTCTTTTTTTTTCTTGTTTGAGTGAGTTTTCAAATTTGTTTTCAGAATATTAACACAATTGTTTGATGTATGTACGTATAACAGTTTATGAAATTGTTATACGCGTTTACAATAAAAGAAAAAAAGAAATATTAAACCAATCGTATAAAAATATGATTTTTTTTTTTTTTTGTTTTTTTGCTTGTTGACGACGTTGAACTTTTACAATTTGGCTTCAGATTATCGTAATTGGGCAGCCAAACCAAAGCAAAATAAAAAAAAAATAATAGAAGAGAAAAAAAAATAAAATGGAAAAGGTTATTCTTATAAATTAAAACTAAGCAAAATGTACAAGTAAGCATGTATAAACAAAATTATCAAACATAATTTCCTTATGTTCGTTTCCCATATCTTAAGTGTGTGTTTTTGTTTTGCTTGTTTGTTTTCTTGTCTATTGGCTGTCGCTGGAGAATAGAGAAAAATTGCTGGAAAAGTTATGAGGATGCGGATGGTGCTATGGTTAACGGGGATGCTGGTGGTGGTGGTAGTGTGGCGGGTCGAAGCGTCCTTTTCTTGTTGTCCTGATTACATAAAACGCTGACGTTTACTACTATAATGACATATATCCATTTTATCATCGATTGGGCTGCCGGGACGCTTGCAGTGACGCGCTATTTCATTGGCAACAAATGCAAATAGTTCCGGACCGCTAAAAATTACAACAATTTAGAAACAATCACATTTACCTTCCACATGAACTGACTGGCACTTACCGTGGACGCAAAACTAAGGCCTCCTTAAATGTGTGCAAATCATCTCCGATACCGCCAGGATTTAGGCCACCACCTGCGCCATGTACACCTCCAGCAGCTCCAGCACCGGCAACAGCAGCGGCACCAATATTGGGAGACGAGGGTAATGAAGCGATACCTAGACCAGAGCTAACAAAACCACTAGCTCCTATGGAAGCAGCGCCTGAAGGAAGACCCACACCACAACCATGATGATGAATATGTTCTGGCTTGGGTGATCTGGAAAACGAAGGAGACATTTAAGTTATTTGCTCGAAAGTATTACAGGCACAGGCTACGCGGACTCACCGACGATTGGCATGTGGATGATTGTGTGTAGTCGGCGGTGGTGTCGGCTTACCAGCCAAATAGGCTAATAGATCCTCACGTCGAATCATGCGGCGTTTTTTGCTGCGCGCCCAATCGGCCAATTCACGTGTGCGTCGTTGGTAGCCACATTGTACAGCAGCATCGCTGGTACGTTTCAGACCATCACATGATTCTGGGAAATGGACAAAGGGGATTACATTTCCAATCATCGACATGTTGTCTTAAATCCTACTCACCTTTATATAAAGTTGTTACGGTGCCGGCTGCTGTCTGAAATGGCAGCCACAAGGCTCCGGCTCCAGTTCCAGCTCCGTGACCGCCTGCCGATGTGGCATCTGCTGTTGGGGCTGCTGTGTGTTGAAACGTGTTCGATGAGCGCTCTGAATCAGAAAGAAAATTTAAAAAAATCAAATTGTATCCACTATATTTGAACAAAAAATCAAGAGCAAAGCGCTTCAAAGTCGTGACTCTAAAACCGATTGACTTTGAATCGGTTTTAATTTGGTAATTCATGAAATAAATAAAGGCTATAAATTCATGTTGGTTGGACGCTTTTTTTATGCTGTGGTTCCTACATTCTGGGAATAAAAACTTTTTTAGTTTCCTAAATCGAATAATAACTTTTTAAATCGGTTTATTGTTAACATGTGCCAATTCGGGTTTAGTTTTATTTAAATAGTTTTCGCTTTTGATGGCCCCTTGCCATATTTGAGTCCGGGCCTGACTTCAATGTCAACGTCAATTATGAGATATGATGAAATCATCGTTGGTCCCTCAATGCATTGGTCTAAAAATATAACCGTGATCCCTTACGTAATCAATGTGCATAAACCGATATGTATATCGAATAGTAAGATAAAATATTCAGACTAAAAATTCAAAATGTCTACCAGCAGTACACCTAAATACCACACATACCACCTGCTGATCCTGATCCTAAACAATAAAAAGGACTCATTTGAATCACCTGCTTTTTCTCTGCCTCTCCGCTTGTTCTCTTTGTCTTTTTGTGTCTTTTTTTTTTTGGGAATAGAAAATGAAGCAAGTGGAAATGGGATGGCTATAGACAAAAATTTTGGAATTCTAGTTTTCATTTTTGCTTAGAATTCAATGACGACAGCAAAAACAGCTGTTTGCGGCGCAGTCTCACACACACACACACACACGCATATGTTGATGAATGATGAGAACAACAACAAAAAAGGAAGTTCATCCACAAAACCAACAAACACTCGCTCGGTTCCCTCCTTTCCCATCTTTGACTATTCTGTTTCACCCCTCCCTCATCTACACGAACACAATGACACTCTCTCTCTCTCTATCTCTCTCTCTCTCTTACTGTTGCTCTCTCGTTGTTCTATTGCAATCAAGAAAAAAAAAGAACTGTAGGTTAAGTCATTGAGCCGACTTAAAGATGCCCTGCACCGAGACAACATCTAACTTTTAAACCCATTCAAATCACAATTGTAATTTGTGTTTCTTTGTTTTTAGCTCAAAAAATGGGGCTTTACAAAAATGAATACAAAAGGGGAAGTATTTGGTGCTTTGGGGCAGTACACTCAATATTTCAGAATAACCCAATATACCCTTTTTGGCCTACAGGGTATAAGGTATAAAGAGCCAAAGCCCTTTTTTCTTGCTGCTGCTGCATTTTTGATAATGCGTAGAAAGCAAGAAAAAGGGAAGGTGGGGGGAGGGTTCAGTGTTGGGGAAAAAAGGGGCAATATAGATGGGACGAACTAAAAGCCGGGCTGCTGCTTCTGCTACTGCTGCTGCTTTCTATTAATACCTCGCCCAAAACTATTTTTATATGCACGCTGCTGCCGCAACTACTGAGGCTCCTACTGGACTCACACACACACACATACACACGCAAATACACACACCAACACACAGAAACTGATGAAGAGACTTACCACGATAAAGCTGAGCAACCGCTGTGGCCGAATCCTGGAATGCGCCCCAAACGGTGCTCAAATTATTGTCCCTCTGACATGCATATTCCCTTTCACATTCATCATGTTGACCATCGATCTCCCGATGATATTGCTCCTCCAGCCAGCTCTCCTCGCCACCCGATGAATCTTGCTGTTGTTGCATTTGATGTTTTTTTCTCTTTCGCTTGTTTCTATTTCTCTGCTTCTTTCGATTTTAGTTTTTTTCTTCGTTATTTTAGGTATAAACCTAAGCTTTTTTCGGTATTCAATTTCTTCTATTTTTTCAATTTTATTTCTTTTGCCTGTCAATAGAAATACTTTGTGCCTGGATGACGACTTGACGAATTCTAACTACGATTCTCTTGCTCCTTTTGATGTGTGTTATGCTTCCTCTTCCCCGCTTGCTGCTTTTATATATATATATGTTTTTGTATATGTATGTATGTATACATATGTCTATATATATATATGTATATATGTACATACATATGTACGTACGTATGGGTTTGGGTTTGTCTCTAGATTTATTCTCTGTGTATATTTTATTCGGGAATTAAATGCTTTTACGGGCTTAGTTGCATTTCGCCCGCTGTCCCACTGCTTCGATTGATTTCCACCAAGCGCAAAGAAATGTTTATTTTAGTGTATACTTCATAATATACTTATTTTAATTATTTAATGTGCACATTTGTGTAGTAAACTAGAGATGGTCAACAAAACCGATTGGCTTTTGGCTAAATATAGCTATCGATATCGACTTGTGAGATTCACGCCCCCTCCACCATCGAATTCCTTAACAGTAATCTGTTAAATTTAACAGAGACAAAAATAAACAAAAATATAGAAATTACAACCCTACCTAGTTGTATGGTTGTTTTCCTCATATTTATAGTGAAACAATTAATCCTCCTTTTGAGTAATTGGCGTTGATTTATGCCTATCATGTGATTTTAAATACTTGTATGTACATTCAATGTACATTTTCTACATAATTCTAAGTATATTAATTTTGATGCCAAATACTGGTTCACGATGTCGTATTACCCCTCAAAAATTTTTGGAATATTGATGCATTGTAATTAGAAATTATAATGTTACGAATTTGATTTACTTTAGACACGAACCATTTGTGACCATCGCTATCTGACAAAAATTAGTCGGAAGAACTGTTAGGAATCAGTTCGATAAGTCTTATCGATAACCCACAATTTGTCACATTTTTTTGTGTGAATTAAAAGCCGGCAGCTTTTCGACTTTTGATTAATTCAGCAATTCCGGTAGAATTTATTTTGTCTTTCCTTAGCTCTGGATAATGTTTATGAACTCTAATCTCTTCGAACCGGGCAAGTCGAAGCTCGAGCGCAATTTTATTCAATCTGCGGCGAAGCAAAACACACGTCTCGATGGTCGCAAATCTGGTGACTTTCGCGATGTTAAGTTAACTTTCGGTGCGGACTGGGGCACCGTGATCGTAGCAATTGGCGACACTAAGGTCCTGGCCCAGGTGAGCTGTGATATTGGTACGCCGTCATCGGCGCGACCTAATGAGGGAACCCTACATTTGAATGTAAGTCTTGGCGGCGTAGCATATTTAAATGAATCGCAGACTACGCATGATCAGCGATTCCTGACACTCAACTCATTATTGGAGAGGACGTTTCGGAATTCGCGTTCACTGGATCTAGAGTCGTTGTGCGTTGCCGCAGAACAGCATGTGTGGTGTGTACGGGTAGACATTACAGTGCTCAATCATGATGGAAATCTTTATGGTAAGGAGTTGAATTGATTGATTCAGTTTGGCTGGATTTATGTGTTTGTGCCTTACATTTGTAGATGCCAGCACTGTAGCCGCCTTGGCAGCTCTTATGCATTTCCGTCGTCCCGATGTGACATTTTTGGATGAAGAAATCCGCATTTATTCGGACAAGGAACGGGAGCTGATTCCCCTGCTCTTCCTTCACTATCCAGTTAGCGTTACATATTGCTTATACAAAAGCAACAGCCATTATCCCTATGTGGACCCCATTTTGTTGGAGGAGAATGCCGCCGATTCGATTATAGTTTTAAGTTTTAACTCCTACAACGAATTGTGTTCACTCAATGCTGGCGGATCGACTCCGACCAAGGCAGGGATTATCATGCAGTGTGCACGGAATGCAGCGAAGCGCTCAAAATCTTTGGTGGATTTCTTGAAAAAAGCTTTACTGTTGGATGAACAGCGTCGGAATAACAAAGAGCCAATTATGGAGGGCCTTGTAAGTCTTCTGACCAACAAATCACAGACCATAAGCTATAATCATCTGATGAAAGAGGATGTTTCTGATATTGTGATGAGAGAGAAGCAAGAGATCCCAGAGAAAGTCAAGACTGAGGATAAGCCAGTGGCTGTCGATGCAGAGCCACATAAAAAACCATCAAAGGGTAAACAAATCATTAGAAAATTGAAAAAAGCCCATTGTACAAACATCCCATGTCTTTACTTTTAGCCACACCCGCACCCATAAATGACAGTGCTTGGCTACCGCGGGATAAGGAAGCATCCCCAACGGTTGTCACTAGCTCAGCTCCCACCAAAACAAATCGGAACAAATCCCAGCGTGGCGCCGGCCAACAGAAATCCACACAAAAACACTCAAAACAACAAAGTATGCTCACATATTGTTTTGGCCTAAACGCAGGCCGTATTTAAAATGACATCTATAACATCTGTTTATATAATAAACCAAACTAACATTCATATCTCATCTAACAGAAAATCCGATCCATCTTATTTGATAATCATAACTAAGTTCATCTAAATCTCAACCTTTATTATTTATTCTTTTACGATATGTGCTAACAATGTATGCTCTTGTTTGCAGATCAAAGCGATTCGGAAGAGGAAACCAAACCAGTCATCAAATAATATTAAGTGTCTAGGTATTAGTTTAGTGTAAATTTATTAAAGTTATAGTTGTTTAATATATAAAGTTTTAGCGCTGTTTTCTCTTTCTCTTCCCCCTAAGTAAGTTGTTACAGAATATCGGAAAAATTTTTAGGGGGATTAGGAATTGAAATTGAATAAAATTTGAAGCGTTCGCTCAGGCTTTTTCAAGGTTTGTTATATGAACATAAAGTGAAATATGAACAAGCAATAAGTTTAATAAACTTTCGAATTAAAGAGTTAAGCGATTCAATTATGTTTTTCTATATTTTTTATCATTTATTGCTAATTGAAAGTATGTGGAAGGTATACTTTAATAATACTGTAAGTTAAATAATTCTATGATCGTCTATCAAATACTGAAGTTATGCTGAATGCTTCGGACTTTTCTTTTTTGGATTCTTAATAGGAAGTCCCAAGACAAAAGGCTAATTGAACATTCACTAAAAGTTCTGCCTATATTTTGTTAACCAACTGGAAAAATTTCAGTAATGCTATAGAAATGAAAAGTTTTCCCAAACAAGTCCTAAAATCAGGGATAATATTGCATCCATAAAAATCCATAACTGTTAGAATTTTCGATTAAAAAATTGTTTTAAATTTCGTTTTCCAAAATCAAACTTCATATGAAATCGTTTCGTTAGATGTTTTAAATTTACATAGTTTATTAATAATTACGTAATTGTTAATTTAATTTTAATGTACAAACTAAATGTATATATATATCATTATATATATATGTATTGTAAAGAGCTATTAACAACGATCAATGCTATGATTAGTTGCAAAATATTTATTCTTTCTGTTTATTGTTGACGTTTTTCTTTTAACTATTTTTTTTTGTTTTAGTTTTTTCTTTCTTTTTTTCGGGAGCACCAGTTGCTGTTTTTTCTTTCTTTGTCTGGGAGTTGGACGTTCGGAGGAAGGACCGACAAGGTTGTTAAGTGAGCGAGTGTGTATGTATGTATGTCTGTGGAGGTCAGGGTAGGGTGGGGTGGGTGGCTGTTTGGTATATTACTTGCGCTGACGTAGTGAATAGGTGATGACGACAGCAAATGCATGACCGACACTGACAATATGTGTGCGAATGAGAGGGGGAGATTTTCCCAGCAACACCAAAATCACAGTTCTCCAGTTTCCCATATCAAGTTGTTGTTTGTTGTTGTTGTTGTTATTGGCATTATTAGATATCTGCTTCCAATTTGTTCAGGTGGTATCATGGCCAATGCCATTTTTTTCCAATTTATTAGAGCCCATTTTAACCATATAAACGAAATATGTAATAATCTCCTTTTCCTTGATGGGTATTGTCTTGAAATGCTTCATAATAGTCTAAAATAGGAGAAGAATTAAAGTAAATTAACAAATTATATATCGATAGAAAAAGAGTGAGAGAGAGAGATGTAGGGAAGAAACTTACATCGGCCAATTGTGCTCGCTTCATGCCCTGTCGCGTTTGGACCTTGAAATGACGCTTATAGCGGCGTAGTGTGCCCACGCTCAACTGATAGAAATCGGGATACTCATGAAGATCTGTGTCCGTTTCATTGCTGTCATCTTCACTATCCTTGCGTCGCCGCTTCGTTCTCACGGATTGTATACGCTCCTTATGGTAATCGCATATGTTTATATTCTGCTGGGCACTGGGATCAATGCTCAGTTTGAGGCGCTTTTGAGCCACCGTCTTTTGGATACGTTTGCTATATCTGGCATAGCCAGCCTGATTTCGACACCTTTCCAAGTCATCGATGAGGCAGCAAGTCTGATCCTGATGGCCTCGAGAGTCCTCCTCGCCTGTGCTGAAGCCGTTGTTCATGATGCGTATTCGTTTTGTTGCTGTTCTTGACAAATTAATGTGTAAATTTTTCTTCTTTTTGTTTTTGTGTTGTTGCTTGGCAGCCAAATCGCTTGTCTTGATTTGGTCGTATGTATATTTTTATTTTTTTTGTTTTTATACCTCCTCTATAACAGGTATTTTTTGATTTTGATATAATGCTCGTGTTGCTATGTCAGATTGTATTGCACATTCGGCAGCTTCTAATGCTCCTTCATAGTTTTGCAGGGTCTTTCGAGATTTTAGGAATAAACTAATTTTCATTTGCCTTACTGCGTTTGCCTTTCTGGTCTTTCTTTCTTTCTTTCATTCGGTTTCCATCCCCCTCCCAGCGATAACCTTTAGTGGTGTGATAAAAATTAGTTGTATATATCGATATATACATACACATATCGATAGTTTCGTTTGGCAACCAAAAGACTTATTTTGATTTTACACGAATATGCATATAACAAAATGTACTTAAAAGTTTAGGGAATCAAACTTTTAAGAAGAATGTCAAGAACATTTTTTGTCTATCGACTATGTTTACATGATATTATTTGTTTCAACCAGTCGCATAGCTATTTATTGTTATATGATTTAACTTAAAAAACCTTAATTGACAAAAAATATCGATAGTTTTGCTTATTGGCTTTGTGATGCAGCACATCTCTAAGCGGGAGAATTCAAAATTCATTTTCAAACTTGTCATAACGGAAATTATTGTTACTAAAACACACAGAATTAAGCTAACAAATATGCATAATTGTTTCAAATTGGCATATTCTTTTGCATTTTTAGCATGTGGTAACTCTCTTAGCTTATTCTCTATAATTCTAATTCTATAATTCTACTCTATAAAAACTTCAGAAATAAATGAAAAGACTGTATTTCAATAGAGTCTAAATATATGCATGTACATATCTGAGTATATACATGCGTATTTTTAAACTACTAATTAACTTTTGATTATCAAAATTAAACATTTATTTTCTCTTTAGGGAGAATACCTACTTCTATTATTATCCTTAAATTGGGTGTGCAAATACATACAATACAGAGGTGGACTCAAACGTTGGAAGAGCCAATTCTTATTAGCTTATTAATTGTAAAATATATTGAAGAAAACAATTTTATTTATAATAATTTCTTTCAAAAAATTTAAAACGTTTTAAACTAATGTTATATGAATATTATTTCAACGAAATTTTATTTATTCAATAATTATTAAATTGTTAAACAGTTTAAAAATTTTCCCACATAATTTATTTAAACTACTTATCTATTTTAGGATATATAGTTACTGAATTAAGACTGATGCAATTTTAAGCATAATAAATATTTCTATTTTTACGTTTTCTAGCACATATTTATCCCGTCCTAAACTTGAACAATTTGAATTCTGTTGACTGCTGCTTAATACGTTTTATTTTCATTCATAACTTTAATTGAGTTCCCACTCAATTTGAGTCATTTTTGACGAAGTTGCTTCGTTTTCCATTTTTCGCTTTTCGTTTTTCCTCACATTCGTCTCGTTAGTGTTTTTGTTTACAAATATTCGTCCTTTCAGGCATTTGCATAGGAGCCTGTTGCTGTTCGCCAGTTCCTGTTTCGGCTTACTCGGTGATAATCAACTTATGCGGCGGCCTCCAAACCAAAACCTAAAAGATGATGATTGCTTCTGGCCAAACTACCCAAAATTATGTGTCACTGTGTTTGTGTTTAATTTTATGTTAATCAAGTTTAGCTGGCAAATAATAAAACAAAGATTTATTTATAAATGTCCCCTAAAATCAAATTCAGGCAAAGACAAAGACAATTTGCCAGCCAATTTATGTTGACAAATCAAATTAATTAAGAATAATAGAGCAAAAGTAGAGCAATTTTCTTGATTTTCTTTCTTTCTTTCTATATGTGTGTGTGTGTGTGTTTTTTTTTGTGAGCCTTTTGCGAAAGAACACAAAATAAAGGGCGACAATAAAAAAATGTCTGAGGACTGTATATTATGAGTTTTAGTTTTTCAGATGGTAAAGAAGACTCCTTAATTTAAGTATTTTAGGATTTCAAAGAATCCATTTAGGATTAATTCGGCATGTAAAGAAGTTGTAAACTGAAAATACTTGTAAAAACTTTGTGGCGTTTAAGTTGAATGCTTTTTAAGAATTTGTTTATCAGTTAAACATAAAATATTAATAACGACAAAAGCATACTTTAGGGCAGGCAGATTCAGGCGCTAAGCAATTTCTCTGAAATACTCCAAAATAAAATTTAAAAAAAATATTTTTTCTAACTGGTTTGGTGTTTCTTTTAAGGATTAAAAATACTGACTAAGTGGCGATTAAAGATTAGATTTAACAGTTTAATTTTGTATTTTGGGTTAAGCTAAAATACAAATAATTTAATGAATTTAATTGAAATATTTGTGATACACTATTTACAACTCAAACAACTCAAACTTAATCTTGAATTTAAGTATATGCTTCACTCAGAGTTGAGTGTCTTAAGGGTTGAGTGAGTTCTGCCTTACACATGAAAAAGACTCACTCAAATGCCTCGCTAACACTCACTCCTTGTCGTTCGTTCCTACGGTCGTCCTCGTATTGGCTTTTGTCCTGTGTTAGCTTCTACTCGAAGGCTCACCATTTGGATTCTGCTTTCGGAAATAATGGCGCGCGTAGTTCGCTTGCGAATGTCCTAACCGACGGTTGTGTGGCGGACACACAAAAAACAACAACAAAAAAGAATTGGATTTGAAAATATTAAAAACTTTGAAATTCCAAATAAAACTCTATGTTCAAAAATCGGAAAAAAAACGAAAATTAAACCCAAAAAACTAAAAACTTTTATGCCAAAGACATTTTTTTTCATAATTTTTTCTCAAGTGTTTGTTTTGGTTTCTTTTGTTTTTCGCGGCCACAATTAAAAACAAAAACAAATAAATACAAAAACGCTGAAAGTGACAAATGGATTTGTTTGAAAATCGTTGGCCACGTGCACTCTAGCTAAGCTGCCGCATGAGTTCGTTTCGTCGTCCTTTCGCATCCTTTTTACACAACTTTTTGAAAACACTTGGGTGAGTGTGCCGCCGGAAATTGTATCCACTTATAATAAGATGCCGTTGCCGCCAGAGGGTCGATGGGTCGGTTGGTCGGGGGGTAGCCCCAAAATGCGTTTTCATTAAACCCGGCAATTCAATTAGAAATACAAAATACCATTTTCGGTTGGCCAATTAAAAGCGATAGAAAATTTATTTGAAATTTAATTAAAGTGAAATTAATATCAATTGACTTGGCTAACTCAAGCTTAGCGAAAATACACCTAAATAATTAAAATCACCTAAGATTGCAAATAATAATCAATGTGAGGGAATACCCTCCAAAAAAAAAGAAGCAACTTTTAGCTCAAGTCTCTAGAACATATTAAACAATAGTGAACATTGAAAGAAGTCTTAAACTATGCGAAGATTAAGTCAGTGCGAATTCGTTTTCTCTTATTTTTGTCTGACCCTTTTTTATACAGATGCAACTCGGCGCACATAATCTGAATTGAAAGTGAATTAAAATACTAATACATAAAAATTATTCTTATTTTTCAAAGATGCAGACTTGTTTTTAATGTCTTTTAAAACAATGTCTCCTTTTTAAAAAGAACTTAAACCTTAGACAAAAATATCCAAATCAACATTTTTCTTTTATTTAACCATAAACAACTTTTCGCAGTTTTTGTGTTTTTGAGATTATTTATAATATAAAAAATGGCATTCCAAAAAGCGGATCCATCGGCTAAATAGACGCAAACTTTAAGTGGGGAAGTTTCGAAATAGAATAACAATATATCGAAAATATTTATACATATTTAATAAAAGCGTTTTAAAAGGTTTGCAGACAAATTCACATAGTTTTGTACTTAATTTAAATTTCCAAATGTGTTTTTTTTGCAAATAAATTTTTATTTTCTCAAAATTGTATATGTATGTATGCTTGAAATATAAGTTAGTAAAGTAAAATGTGCCAAAGGCTTTAGGGGGTAAAGATTTCTAACTTAATAGAACTGCCTTTATTCAGGTGGCTTAAGAGTTAAACCAATGTTTGAGGCGATATTTTTTTACATCAAAGTAACTAAATAAAAGTTTTGTTTCGATGACTTAGGAAACACCCAAATGAAAGTTATTATTAATGTATTTTAAAGGGTTATTATTCAAGAATATCCATTAAACAAGTCTTCAGAGTGTACAGATTAAAAGTAGCTTTTCGAGTTTCAAAATTAAATGATTATTTAAAAATAAAATAAAAATTAATACAAAATGGAAAACATGCATACAAAAATATAAGATTCAGGCAAATGTGTAAAGTCCAAAAACCATTTGTTACATTTCCATGGTGATCTCTAATGAGATGGGAAATTCCTCCTACTCATATCATGCATATCATTTTGTATCAGATGTATGCAAATATCTGATATACAGTGGAATTATTTTTTGAATCTTTATCAGTTAACTTGGTAATATATCGAATATGGTTATACCAATCAGGGAGACGTCACCCCAAACTGAGATTCCATCTATGAAACTGGTCAAATTTTAATATTCCAGAACCAATTTCCCTTTAAAATGTCCTATGGGCAATTTCTCCCATATAAAATCCGAAGTAAGATGCGCCACTTATATCACAGAATATCTTCAGTGTCAGTCAAGATCTACCGAAGTTAAATAATGCAAATTTTCAGTCAAGGAGTGAAGTTACCACGAGACATTTTTGAAGATTCATCTTGAGACATTGCGAACAGAATGTGATACAACACTTAAGAAGCATTTTAAGATATTTCATTTACTTAATTGTCTTATTCAAATCCAAACATATGTATTTCGTGTTCGATTTTGTGTAAATGTTTGTAAAAACTTTTTATTAGTCGTCAAATCTTAGCTGGTAGTCCTTGAAAATCCTTGAACTTTTGCCTATAGTCGTATCTTTTGTGTGTTTTTTCAATTGCTCACACGATTTACATAATGAAGAAGAAGGAGCAAGAGGAGTGGGAAGAATGGTAGTACATGCAACCATGCATTTAATTTGAATTCCCCAACCAATTTGCACATTTAATGTGGCTAATTTTCATCTAAATTTAATTGGCCTTAATTGTGGTGTGGTGTGTGGCATGGCTGTAAATGTACAGGTTAACAGCTTGAGTAAGAGTGAAGTTAAGTTAAGTGATTAAATGCCTGCCTACCGGAATGACTTTTAAGCAACAAAATAAAGTGATTTTTTTTTTGTTTTTTGCCAAAGACCGAAGATTGAGTTCAAAAATTCGTTCACTGTCTTTCTGTGTGTGTGTGTGTGTGTGAGTGCGTTTGTGTTTAAAGTAGCAGGAAAAGTGAAAATATTCTAAGAAACTTTGCCATAATATTTGAAAAAGAATTTAAGGCTGCAGGCAAGGACAAACCCCCCAACCACCCCCAAAATCCCCTTCACTAGGACTCTTTGTAATTTTTTTTCCCCCGTTCGCACCGAAATCTTTATCCACTTCTAGTAGCAACAAACCAAGATATGGCATTAAAAATAGAGAAAGAAGAGATGGTACAAAAAAAAAAAAAAAAAATGAACTGAACCAACTCGAATTTTTAGTTTCTGCAGTAAAAATACCAAAAACGCATAGTCATAGAAATGACAGGACTAAAGAACGCAAGGGTAAGGCAAAAAGCAGAGTAGATTGCCCAGTCAAATGCTAGGATGGGGGTCGATTGCGAGAGCAAGAAGGGGTTTTGTTGACTGTTGACCAAGAGATACCAAGTTTAGTTTTTGTTTCTCATGTTGCTGCTGTTGTTGTCGGTGGTTCTTGTGTAGCATCTTCCCCACTTAAACTCATTCTCGTTGAGGCATGCAAAATGAGCCATAAAATGCAGTCAGTCACAAGATGTTGGTTAGGGTTTGGGTCGGCCTCAGGCCTCCATAAATGCCATCAACTCTTAAGTGACTTGAGTGTGTCTATGTGTATGTGTGCGTGTTCTAGCTCTAGCTCCCCTTCTCTCCCTCTGACTCTCTCTCTCTCTGATAAGCCAGTTAGGCAAATTTATCAAGCTTGCATTCAGTTAAAATTTATATGCTAAAATTTGCAACCTAAAATATTTCAAATACTCTCGCAGCTCTCATGAAATGCTGGCAACTTATTTCCTTACTTCACTTTGTAAGCATTTTGAGTCCATTAGCGTTTCAATTAATGTAATGTTAGAGTGTTGGATTTCAGTTTTATATTTAACAAACGCATTTCATTTAGTTGAAAAATTTTTCCCCCTCTCACAATCAGAAATGCACACAATGAAATGTTTCAACTTATAACCCAACAAAATGCAAATGTTATTGTATGTTTTTTGTCAAGTTCTAGCAAAAAAGCATGAATTCTTCTGTCCCTCTTGTCACATATCTCAACGCCGCTCCACTCCACTCCGCCCAGCTCCGCCCCCTTCCTGCCTTCTTGCGTTTTACACTCAACGTTCCAAGTCATAAGCTAATGCAAAGAGGCTAAAAGAAAAAAAAACGCAAAAGAACAAAACTGCTGCATACTTTGCGGTGCTTGCTGTCAAAAAAAAATAAAACACAAAAACAAGATAAACACGTTTACAAATTTTGCTCCACTCCCTCACACAGAATCACATGAGAAAATGTTTGAAAAACATTTGCCATGGGGAGACGGGGGAAAAGGCATTTCCCCTTGGTGTGTAAATTTAATTGATTGACATCATTTACACAGAAAGTCAGAAGTAAAACAACATTATGTCAATACATACCTACATACATATGTATACATATATCATAGATATACTTATTCTGTTGACATACTGTATACTTATTTTAAAGTGTCTTAATGCTAATTTGTGTATACATACATATATTGACACAATTCCATCTACCAGTTGGGCAATCAATTCTACTTAAGTTTTGTTAACCGATTCCAATTCAATCAATGTGAGTGAATTTGTAGATTTAATTTTCTACTTCAATAGAAGGTCAGCCTCTTTTCAGCATCTTTAAAACGTTTAACGCTTTAGTAAACTTAAATCATACGTAACTCAGAATTGATAAAGAACAGTATTTATTTCAAGTCTAGACAAAAATCTACACAATTCACATTATCACAGAGATTATATCTTTAAAAATCGGTTTGATGGAGTTTTGTATATATGTATACAACAAAATCAACGGAATGACCTATCTTGGCAAGTACACCATGGCGTATGTGTAATACAAGGTGGCGCAAAAGAAGTCATCCGATGTTGTTTGGCTCTTATTTTTTTTCTAAATGAAAAACTTCGATTCTGTTTTTTGATTATGTTTATTTATACCTTTAGAATTAATTGTGTTAAGTCGAGAAGACGATATCGGACAAATGGGCGCCGTCACAATTGATTGCCATACGGGCTCGTTTTATGGCATTTTCCATCACTTCGGCGAGCGTTTCGAGCGATAAATTCTCGCATTCGTGTCGGATATTTTCCTTGAGGGCTTCCAAGGTCTCAGGCTTGTTGATGTAAACACGGGACTTCAAAAAACCCCATAAAAAGAATACCGGGACCGTTAAATCGGGCGATCTGGCGGGCCAGTGCAAATCGGCAAAACGCGAAATTAAGCGACCCGGAAACGCGTCCTTCACAATTATTCCGCGTTCTTGGGGAGTGTATCGCTCCATGGCTTATTCACTTGTATTTTGTATCTGTCTAGTCTACAAATGTCAAAACAGATTTGACATTGGCGGCCATTTGCAAAAATGAGAGCACTTTTCCGCCACCTTGTATAATTAATTTCTCAAAATGCTTAGGCTATTATTTTGTCATTTGCTAGCTAAATTTATCAATATTCTATTAATAAATTTAGAAAGTGAATTTGTAAATAAATCTTAATTTTATATATTTGGCTCCAATTATTGGAAAATATTGATTTCAAAGTAAATTTGCAAGATTTTTTGCCGTTTTTTTTTTTTAGTCACAAAAAGTGTTAGTGAAAATTAAAAGAAAAAATTACAAAAAAGAAGATTGAACCAAACATCTTGACCTTTTTCTTATGATATATATATAGTTCTTTGATCCGCCTGAGTTAAACAATGAGAGGGGTAGAGAAAATGCTATGCTCATCAAATATCATTTAATTCGGTTAGTTACATTTCATTCACACAATTAATTAATAATTAGCTGAAATAGTTAGTTGTTGTTTTTGTTATTGTTGTTGATGTTGCTGTGGTGTGGTGTTACTTAAGAACACGCCCACAATGTCTGCCGTGTCAGAGCTCATCCAGGAGTTATCGAGATGAAAAGCTTCGAGCGTTTCCAAGAACTGAAAGCAGAGACAACAAAATTATGTGGCATGGGGCAAGACAGGCAGGCAGAAGGCACAGACAGTATAAACGTGGGTAAAACGAAAAGTGGCCTTTGAAGTCAATTTTTCCCTCCAATCCCTCACACACTCACAAACACACACTCATTCACACACATACACACACACACAAAGCCAACAATACACATTTCACATGACTGAAGGCGATTGCTGCTGCATGCTAATCGAGTAAAAATATGCCGCAGGTACTTGCCCTCCTGGCCCAAAAAACAAAAAAACAAAAACCAAAAACAACAAAAACAACCAGAGGGCCGGGGCTAACTTCGATCGCGTCAAAGTTTGTATACCCTTGCAACTTTTTTGGTAACTTTTTCCTTACCTATAGCCATCAAAGGGGAAAAACGTTTAAGCTAAAAGGGCTAATGTTTCCGAAAGAACGGCCTACAATCTTAGCATAGGAAATAACGAAGATATTGATCAAAGTCACTGTTTTCCACGGATCGTTCTTATGGGAGCTATATGATATAGTTACCCGATCCTTATCAAATTTTGCACAGTCTTTAACAGATATATTAAACTAACAAATGTTTAATTTGAAAGCAATCGCGTCAAAAGTAACGAAGTTATTGACAAAAGTCACTGTTTTCGAAAGATCGTTCCTAAGGGAGCTATATGATATGCTCACCCGATCTTGATCAAATTTGGCATAGTCGTTTATATGTATAATAAACTCAGCAATATTATTAATTTCACGACAATAGCTCAGAAAATAACGAAGTTATTGAGAAAAGTCACTGTTCGTGACTTTGCCGTTTGTATGGGAGCTATATGATATAGTGGTCCGATCCGTCTAAATCCGAGATATACAGTATATACAAGCCCTGCTTGCAGTATATACAAGCCTTCATTCAAAATTTCAACTCTGTAGCTCTAACGGTCTAGGAGGAGTTTGCGTTGATCCAGACGGACGGACAGACAGACGGACATGGCTATAAGAACTCGTCTCGTCATGCTGATCAAGAATATATATAATTTATATGGTCGGAGATGCTTCCTTCTATGCGTTGCACACTTCTGACCAAAATTAATATACCCTTTTTGCAAGGGTATAACAACAACCATTCGTTCTTTCTCATTTTGTTTGTTTGTGGCATTTTATTTGTAAATAATTTATTAAAGCGTTTCCACAATTTTTCCTCTGATAAAAGCTTTATGCATATGAATTTTTTTGTATTGCGCATCGGAATATATCATAGAATCGATAAGTCATATTCCCCATAATATGTTGGCTGTTGAATTATTTGGAATTTTGTGATAAGAATTTTGCAAATGTCAAAGACCAAGAGAATTCAAACAAATACTAAAAATCAAAGAATGAAGTAGTAGAGCAAATCAGCATTCAGTCTAATAAATAGTAAATTCAATGAATGAGGCTTGAAACTAAATAAAAGAATTGAATAAAAGCAACTTATGATATAGAAGTAGACTCATTCCACATTGGAATATTCGATGAAATGAAGTGGGTAGTGAGACAAATGACCCTTAAAAAATGACTAATCATGTTGTGAATAAGTTCGAACTCAGGTCTCGGTCTTGTCTATAATCCAATTTGATTTAAGTGGGTTTTGAAATCGAATATATTTTTTTTCCAAACCGAACAAACGTTTAGGCTATTTCAATTCAATGGAGTTAAGGCCGTGTGCTATAAATTCATTAAATACTCAAAATATTATAGACTCATCTAAGTGTCTGCCTTCGAAATTTTCCAAATGATGTGGTCATTCGACATTCATTCCGTAATGTGCTAATACTTACAACACAGTGAATATTCAGAGTTGTCGAATGATCAATTACACCAATTCATTTCTTTGAAGTTTTTAAAAATTTACTTAAAACTTGATATTCATATTTAAATGAGAGTATCCATTATCCAATACTTTTTAATATTTTTCGGGGCTTTTAAAGGTTCAACTAAATTTGAAAAAATCAGTTAGATATTTACAATTCCACCTGAGAAAAACAGGTGGAATAATCAAAGTTATTTGCATAATATATTCAAAAATCTGCCAAACGCGAACGACTGCTTAATTTATTTACATTTTTTCCAATTAATCTTTTGTTTTCGCAATACCAATCATTGTCATAAGTGTCCATTGAAAAGTTTGTGATGTCATTTAGATGTTAATTAAAAAAAAAAATAAAGTAACAGTTTGATTAAGAATTTTAAAGGTAGTAACATTGAAGTGTGTGAGAAAAACTAAAGAAGTGAATCAGTGATCTAGTAAGTCAATGAACTGGTGAATCAGTGATCTAGTAAGTCAGTGAACTAGTGAGTCAGCGAACTAGTGAGTCAGTGAACTAGTAAGTCAGTGAACTAGTGAGTCAGTAAAAAGCCAATGAAAATTCAATCAGCAAGTGAACATGTTCACTCACCTCACTGAAGAAAGTTGTTCAATTACTCACAAGTGGTAACTAAAAACTTAGTTAAAGTCTTAACACTTTTCAATTCTAGACAAATCCACCATATATGTAGATAAGCATACCCAGCCTTTATTTAAATAAAGTTACCAAAAAATTAGCAATACGCCAGCCTCTGACACAAAGCTATGCTATATATGTATGTACATGCTATGTACGTATGTACATACATACTATACCAAAGCATTGGTTAATTATTCGGTTGTTGGCCAGAAGTCATGGACTCCTTAAAGTGCAAACATATTTGCTGACCGCAATATGTAAGCTTGTTGCTTCAGAGCTTCAGAGTGGGGAGGACTAAAGTAAAGACTATGCCACCTTGTGTTGTCCTGCCACCAAAATAGTTTGCTCTCAAACGAAATTGCGCACATTCATTTCCGTTGCACAGTGTTGTCCCCATCCCCTGTGTGGTGGTATGTGTGTGTGTGTGTGTGTGTGTGAAAGAAAGAAAACAAATCAGAAATGAGCTAGAAGGCAGAGAAATGGAGGGACAAAGAAATAGAGTGAGATATGGGAATTGGTGCGAACGAAAAAATAATTTTTTTTTTTGAATTATTAACTGCTTTTTTTTTCATGACACACAGAGATTTCAAATTCCCTTCTGCAAATAGGATAAAAAACTTAAATACTCGGTTATTCATATTATTTGGAACTAGTTCATTGGTTAGAGGAGGAGAGGAGAGGAGAGGAGAGGAGAGGAGAGGAGAGGAGAGGAGAGGAGAGGAGAGGAGAGGAGAGGAGAGGAGAGGAGAGGAGAGGAGAGGAGAGGAGAGGAGAGGAGAGGAGAGGAGAGGAGTAATCTAATCAGAGGATAATCTTAAATTAGGTGTTATAATTTGTTATGTGTTTTTATTTAGTTTAAACCTTCATTAAATATTTTAATTGCAATTAGCTAATGAACTAGTTCATTATATAAGTTGCCTGTAAAACTAGTTCTTATAATGGCTAATAAGAAGCCAACTTTTGAATTTGATATTCTTGTAAGCACTTCGCTTCTCAGTGAGAAGTGTAACTGAAAATCTAATCAAATTTTTATCTATGTATGTGTGAAGTAGATACATATTGTCTCTCTCTGGTGGCCTCACTGATTTTCCCTCACACATGATTAAGCATAATTCAATTTAAACATCAACGTGTGAGTGTGTGGGTGTGAGTGTAAGGCTGGTGGTTTGCTTATTAAAATTTATGATGAATGTTCTATGTTTCATCGTCATGTGTGTGAGTTTGAGTCTGTAGCTAAAAAGTTTTACAACTTTTTGCCAAATTATAATTTCTACCCCCGCCCATAAGTAATAAAACTTTTACGCCCAAATATGTATGCAATGTGCATGTTACTGTAGTCAATTGTATAACTCTATGGATGTGTGTGAGTGTGAGTGGGCGTGTGTGTGTGTGTGTGTGTGTCGAGTCAAATGTCACAAAGAAGAGAGAGTGCTGGTTGCTTGAGCAACAGAATGGCATAAAAAATTTAACAAAAGAAATGTGAAAATATGCCAGCGGGTTAAGCAGGCTCTGCCCTTGTCTTGGCCCCAAACCGTTCTCCTATTTTTGTCCCTTTGCTTTAATAGCCCTATGTACCCTACTACACTGCTTGGCTTGTTGCGTTTGGTTTTTTGTTTTCTTTTTGTTCTTGTTGTCTTGGGAAGTGGGGTAGAAGAGGTGGGCGTGGTAGTTGGCATTAAATTATGAACTCAACAATGCATGTGTCGTGTTTGCTAGAGAAGATGGGCGGCACTGTGGGTGTGTCCAAAGCCACAGACATATTTGTGCACATACACACATACATACAGACAAAGTATCATATGAACATACGTACATATATACAACATAGTATACATACATACGAAATAACATACATTCTCCAAACCAGAAGCAAAAAACTTCTACAATTCAGGGGACCACAAATCAGGGGGACAGTTTGAAATTGTTTTTTCAAGGCATTCTGAATTACATTTACATCAGCAAATCACCAAATTTCCGTTTTGTAAGTCCTACAGAATCTAAAATTCGAAAAGTCAATTATATTCAAATTGAAAACAAACATCATATTATTTCGACTTTTCTACTAGATTTCACTTTATGTAGGAAACCTCAATCCTGTTGAATTTATAGCATACTTTTTTGGGGCTTTGTTATTATGATGAGATTAGAATTTCAATCTCTATTATTATTTCATATATTTCTTTTGTTATGAGTGTTTTTTAAAATGGTAAATTTTTTTAAAATAAATCGTAAAAATTTGTGTTTTGACATTTGAAAAATGTTTTGGAAATCGTTGCTGAGAACAATTCTATCGTTTTGTTTTGGTTTTTTTTCGTTTTTATTTATTTTTGCATCTCTCGACCGCAATATACAATACGTTTCACTTAAGCGTTAAGTAGTTTTGCACATAAGCAGAAAAGGTTAATTTGATTTTATTAATGAAATCATTAGTAGAAATGACACACAAAACGTTGTAGTCGGGTATGGGAGGGGGGACGAAAAAAGAAAGGAAAAAAAGGTACAACCAAAATGGATTTAATGTACCGTGTGAATAACTTTTCTTTATATTTTTTTTCGTTGGGGGCGACACTCGTTGGGGATGTACCATGATTTTCCTTGGCCCAGCCCTTTTGTGTCTTTATTTCGTTTTGCGTGTCCATGCCGCACCGTTTCTCCATGCCATGCCACATTATTCCATTCAATGTTTGGAAGAACCTGAGCTCTTTTCTATTTTATTTCAGTCATGTCATGACAGTCGGTGAATTTCATTCAGGTTTCTCTCCCTCTCTCTCTCTCTCTCTTGTTTTTCTTCTTTTTTGGATATCGTACATCAGTTGGTCTACCCGTATGTTGACCATTGAAAGCGTAACGGTAAACATGTAGTAAAACAGTATAACCGTACAACAACAACAACAATAAGCATCGGCAACGGATGTGGTCATTCACACAAATTAAATATTTGCTTATGGCTGTTGTAGGTGAAGCGCGTCGCTTGTCGTCCTTCTCATCCTCATACTCATTCTCATCGTCATGAGCCGTTCAAACGACCCATATACACGGACAGAAAGTGCTGCCTGCCATCTCTTTCGCCATTGTCCTGGTTTCATTGTGGAGTATGCCATACGGTGTTAAATTAATTGCCACAAAATTTTGATGGCATACAAAACCAGAGGGCCGGGGCTAACTTCGACCGCGTCAAAGTTTGTATACCCTTGCAACTTTTATGGTAGCTCTTTCCTTACCTATAGCCATCAAAGTGGAAAAACGTTCAAGCTAAAAAAACTAATGTTTGCAAAAGAACGGCCAACAATCTTAGCATAGGAAAAAAATAATTGTATAGCCATCAAAGCAGAAATAACGAAGATATTGATAAAAGTCACTGTTTTCCACCGATCGTTCCTATGGGAGCTATATGATATAGTAACCCGATCTTTATCAAATTCGGCATAGTCATTAAAAGATATATTAAACTAACAAATGTTTAATTTAAAAGCAATCGCGTTAAAAGTAACGAAGTTATTGACAAAAGTCACTGTTTTCGAAAGATCGTTTCTACGGGAGCTATATGATATAGTAACCCGATCTTGATCAAACTTGGCACAGTCGTTTATATGTGTAATTAACCCACCAATTTCATGACAATAGCTCAGAAAATGACGAAGTTATTAAGAAAAGTCACTGTTCGTGACTTTGCCATTTGTATTGGAGCTTTATGATATAGTGATCCGATCCGGCTGAATCCGAGATATACAACGCCTGCAGTATATACAAGCCTACATACAAAATTTCAGCTCTGTAGCTCTTACGGTCTATGAGGAGTTTGCGTTGATCCAGACGGACAGACGGACGGACGGACGGACGGACGGACGGACATGGCTATTTGAACTCGTCTCGTCGTGCTGATCAAGAATATATATACTTTATATGGTCGGAGATGCTTCCTTCTATGCGTTGCACTCTTCTGACCAAAATTAATATACCCTTTTTGCAAGGGTATAAAAATAGCAAACATTGGGTAGGACATTATTGCGATTATCCTTTATTTTTTTTGTTTCCTTTGAATGGGCATTGAATGGTCATTTGAATGATAAGACCAAATTATATAGGTATACAAATACATGTAGGCCTTGAAAGTTCATTAACGAACTATGTTTAAATGACTAAAGTTGATAGATAAATGTGATTTGCTATTAAAAAACAATTAGACACATTTTCATTTTTGTTGCCAAAGATCTTTGGAATGGATAAATCTTTCTTTAAAATCTTTGAAATAGCCAAATACCATAAAAAGCGCCGAATTTTGCTATAAGAACTAAATATATATGAAACTTATAAGATATGTCTTGATATTGGGTTCCACATCCTAACATAAGGACTTTATAGATATTATAGATATGTATAGATATGGCTATATCCTATAATATAGCACTTTATAGATATGGTTTCAAAGCTTATGAAAACAGTCAAAAACTTATTTAAATGTTTATTGATTCAAGCTGATTTGCACTTTGCACTAGTCGAGATACCAGTTATTCAGTCAGTTCATTGTGAGTTCAATGAAAATCATTACTAAAGAAAACTAATTCAATGCCAAGATACAAGAACTTGAAAACACTTTAGATGCCTCCACCTTTTTTTTTTTATTCTCTTTTTTGATATCCTTGGGCAACCACCTCAACAAGCTTAACCACCACAACCAACACCACCATCACACCACCAATATAGCCTTATTCAGTAACATCAGAAGCGGCATCGTATTGTATCTTTTGTTGGGACGATTAAACTTTGATCTAAGCATTTCGAACTTTGAGCATTCTTTTTCAAATCGACTGCGTAAAGAAAAAGAGAGATGGAGAATGAGAGAGAAAGTGAGTGAGAGTGAGTGGGGAGGGCAGCATGAAAAGATTTGCAAAGGATAGGGTTTGGGTTTGTGTTGCTATTGCTTTTGGGATTGAAAACGAAAGCGGGATAAAAACATTTAAATAGATTTCTTTTTGACCTCATCTCGTCCACTTTGTCAGCTTTTTTTTCTGTTGGGGTTTCTTTTTTTTTTTATACTTGAAAATTACATGAATTTTACTTAACATTTGTGAAAATTTTAAATGCAGTCGACTTACTTGTGTTTTTTTAGACAAAGTGGTGCCAACTATTAAATTAAAAAGTAATTTTAGCTGAAATAAAGAAAACAGCTAACATAGCTTAAAAGGCCAAAATAGCTTTAAAAAGCTATTATAGCTAAATGAAACCGTAAATGCTAAGAAAACTAAACAAAATGACAATTTTATGTAAATTAATTAAAGTTTAAGAGCAATTTAAAGTAATAACGAAACATTTATTAACTAAGCCTAACTAGTTTAGAGGATTGAAGAGGATAGAAGTCTGCTTAAAATAGAGATAAAAACTAAATCGTATTGGTGGTAGGTAGCATAAACCTCAAGAATCCAACATGAGTGCGTGTGTGTGGGTGTGTGTGTGTATATGTGGGCTGTAAGCACTTGGCATTGTTAGCGTGAAGTGTGTAATAGACCGACACACATACATTTAGAACTACATTTACGCCTACAAATAGATGTATGTATGTAGGCAACCTCTACCTTAACCACCTCTAGAATCAAGATAAAGACACTTGTTCCAATTCCTGTTTCAGTTTCAGGTTCAGTTCCAGTTTCAGTTTCAGTTTCTCATTTCTTTTTGGCGGTTATAAAGAAAAAGAAAACAGAAAACAGAAAACGAAAGAATAAAAAGGCTTATGGAGCATGCAAATAAGTTGGCAGTTGACATTGTATATATGTATGTATACAAAACATGAAGATGTTTGCCATTGCCGCAATATACACAAATCACATCCTTAAAGGCGAGAGTTTGAGAGGGAGAGGGAGAGTGAGAGTATGGCATGAAGTAGGAAAGCAGTCGAGAAGGTGACGGGCGCGTTGAAGCGCTAAACGTGCCGACTAAATGTTTGTGCCCAGGTTCTATCAACATAGATAAAGATACACTCGCATTTACACACAAGAAACGGTAAAACGTAGAATACACATACATAAAGCTGACGTTGTCGTTGTCATCTTATCCTTATCAATTCTTCCTGCCTTCCTTCCTTCCTACAATGCGTGTGGGTGTGGGTGTATGTGTGTGTGTGTGTGCGTGTGCGTGAGATCGTCCGTCCGTGTCTAACCGCCGTATATCGCTCGTTCGTTTTCGTCCTTGCATCACTTCCGCTAAGACAATAACCGATGCTAATGTATTATACGTGTCAATGTTGAATCTTATTTGACTGATATGTGTGCGTTTCTCTTTGCCACATTGAGTGTGTGTGTGTGTGTGTGTGTGTGTGTGTGTGTGTGTGTGTGTGTGTGTGTGTGTGGGCGTGAATGATAGAAACTACATCGATATGGTTGGTGTCCCAAGTTGCCTTGGTCTGTCGACTTGTGACAAATGTCTGCACTGCCTTCCGCCCCGTGGGCATTTGCCTCTATACCCAGGACTATCCTTGGCGTGGGCTGGGATACTTATAGGCAAAAAAGTCAACAAGTTGCTTGCCCAGGACTTGCCGATAAGACCAATACATATTTCAATTTGCACAACAAATCAAATAAATTAGTTTCGAAAAAATATAATGTACATATGTATATATATATCGCAAAATCGATAATTATTAATTACTTGTTTGGGCATCAATCATAGTCAGAGCTCAAAAGTCAATCTACATTGATTTCCATCAGTTTGAAAATACAAAAAACATATACATATATATGTATCTCTCTGGTCCTTTTTATCTTTGAGATTGATCGAAACAGATAGGACATGAGTATATGGTTTCGATTTCTTAAATATCTGTCCAATATCCACTGCAGGAGCATTACCTTGGAAAATTAATTTGTTTACCCTTGGGATAAATGAAATGCCTTAGGCATATATTTAATTACAAAGTTTTCAATTAATTCATTACAATTATTTTATGCAATTTAAATTTTTTTTCAATTGGAACTGAAGTCATGAAATGAAATTTCTATTAGACAAAAAAACCTTTGACATTTCGATGTAATATATCGTTTCTGTTTTGAAATGTTGTTAAATGTCGTCTTCTATGAAAAGGAAATGACTCGTCAATCCATTTCACTTCGTTGGTAAAAGTACTCTGTACCCACACACAGACACACACACACACACACACACACAGGAATGATAGGATAGGCAAGGGGAACCTCACAGCCATAATTTTGTATACTGTATGATGTCTGCATTAGACAAAGAGAGTCTATCGTTGAGCCTAAATAAGAGATAAACATGCGCACACATACACACACACACACACACACACAAAGGCACCAACACAGACACTGATGTATAAATCTATATATATATATGTACTTAGATACAGCATCCACCGACAAAGCCTGCCATTATTTATACTTTTTGAACACCCTTTTTGAAGGAAAAGCTTCAAGCACGACTTCAGTTTGCAGATCTTTTAAAGATACAAAGAATGACTAAATAACTAGAAATGCTTTGAATTTAATTTGTAAATTTGAAATTGTTAAGCTAATATTTAATACTAAAACTTATTTAAACGAATGTTAGTTTCTCTGAGCATCGATCACTTTCGCCTTTTTTTTTGGTTTTGATTAAAATTTTTGCACAATTTTGATTGGGATCATCCATAAATATGCCAACTTTTGTTAAAGTTGGCTTCACCCTGGAGCTTGCATGGACATTTGCTTAAATTGTCAACAATTTAAATTGAATCAAGTTTCTGTCCTTAACCCTTGGAGTCCCTAATGAACCCGTGCGTAGATTTAAGTGACATTTTTACTTATACACATTTTTATGGAATTTTCATAAAGTTTACGCTCTCTTTTTTAAGGTTCATTTTTTAGGTTGTTTTCTTACATTTTCTTTCTCTTCTTTTTTGTATTTGTATTTGCCAAGAAATGAAAGAATTGAACTTGTCTGCCATTTTTTTAGGGCGTTTTATTTATTTCATTTTTCTCGGTTGGCATATAAAAAAAGCGAAAAGTTTAAACAGTTTACAGCTGGCCCTGAAGGCTAAAACGATGATTGCGAGAAGGTTGTGTGCGACGGAAGGGTCCGGAGGGGGTCGACAAAAAAATTATATTGAGATACAAATGTTTTCTCTCTCTCTCTCACACACTGTCTGTAAGTGTGTCTGTGTGTGTGTTCATGTGTGTGTGGCTGTTGCCAAAAGTCTGTAAAGTCTGTAAAAAAGTTTAACGCTTGGTCACATCAAGCATACGCACTGTTGCATGTGGCCAAGTGGAAGCCACATTCAGGGGGAATGGAATAACAGGAAAACCCCTTCAAAAAAAAAAAATTAAACGAAGCAATAAATTATGCCACTGCCAATGTGTGTTTGTATGGGTGTGTGTGTGTGTCTGTGTGTGTGTGTGTTTGTGGGTAGATGTGTTTAAGTATACCCCATTATGTATGCAGATTTCCCTAATCTTTTTTTTTCCTTTTGGAAAGGTTTGCTGGAAAGGATTTTATATTTTTATTCGGCCTGAGGATTACTTTTGCATCATATTAATCCTCATATATATGTCGGAATTGTTATTGATTTATTATCAATAATGTTGCACATATATAAATCTGATCACAGATCAGCAAGTTAATAGAGCAGAATAATATATTAGCTCAAGTTTATATGTGGCCCAAGCAAACTAAAACGCTAGAAACGAAGGAACTAAAGCAATAACTACTTTTACTTCTTTGCACGAGCCGGCGAAGATCCTTAATCATACATAAATACTTTTCCAGCATATTGCAAGCTTTATGGGGCAAAGTTTTGTAGCCAAGGAGCCCTAGATCTTTCTATGAATAGGTAAGCCCTAGGAAGTAAGTGCTGGCGTGTATTCTATTTCTATCGACTAAGAAATGATAAGGCCATTTTGGAATCCTCACGTATCAATTTCAATATACTCAGACACTAAAACTATTAACTTTGAGTGAGATATTCGTCAAATTTAAGACGATAAAAAGATTTAGACTAAGACTCAGAGGATGTGCCACGTTTTGCTTTTATCTATCTTATCATCAAGTAATTATAAAGCGGGAAAACAGGTTCAATCTAATGACTACATCAACAAGTTTACATTTATGCTTTTGAAGTCCAAAAAACAAAAAGCAATAAATATCAAAGAAGCTAACATCGGCTATGCCGAAGTTTATATACTCTTGCAGTCCTTGGTAATAATAATTTTACATGTTCAAAATTTGTTTTCTGCAACTCAATTCATCAATATACAAACAAAACAATTTTACTCTCTATTTTACAATTTGTTCTTCTTCTTCCCTTATTTTCAAAGCAAAGCAACGCACGCATACACATACAGTTCATGTAGCGTTGCGTCTGTGTGTGTTATATTTATCCGATCACATTCATATTTTGGGATCTGGGGTTTTATATCCAACATTATCACATATGTAAATTTCATAGCATACTCCGATTTTTATGAAAATGTTTCTTCTAGTTCTTCTACAGCTATATGATATAGTGGTCCGATCCTTATGAATTTAAGACGGCTGAGTAAAACGCATACGCACAGACGGACGGACAGACGGACAGACGGACATGGCTATATCAACTCAGCTTCTCATGCTGATCAAGAATATATACGGAAACGTCTCCTTCTGTGCGTTACAAACATCTGACCAATTTTATAATGCCCTCTGCAAGGGTATAAAAAAGGATATTGATGATAAACCCTTTGTCATAAGGATAGAATAAATTTCAAATCTCTTTGAGTTTTCTTAATTATTTATTTTTCGCTAAGCAATGTTTAACAGTAACTGAATACTTTTCTCTAATCGCCCAGGAGATTAACAAACAAAAAAAAAAGAACAAAAACTTTTCCACAACAAAAAAAAGAAACCAAAAAAAAAATAGGAATAGAAGACGGATGAAAAAAGGGTTGCCATCGAAAAGGTTTAACAAATATTTTGACAGATTTTTTCATAAATATTTTAACTGCATTTGTCATTAGCCAACAAGAAGAAGTTGTAGGCAAGGGAATGGGAAGTGGCTTTGTTGGGGGTAGAAGGAATTTCGAATGTAAGCCTAAGCCTAAGGGGGAATCCCCATGCTCACATTTACCACACATAATTGTTGTGAAATGTTTGTCTTTATGTTAATGTCTTCATTCGGATTCTTTTTGAGTTTGTGTGTGTGTGTGAGTGTGAGTGTGTATGTGTGTTTGAGTGTGAGTGGGTAGGTGTGTGTGTGTGTGTGTCGGGTGACAAGCTTTCGAATCATAATTCTCCGGCTTGTGTTTAATGCGCATATTTATTTTATTTTTCATTTCTTTTTTGCTGTTGTTGCTCTTGTTTTTTGTTTTTTTTTTTATTTGTTTGGTCCTGTATTAAGTTAATTAATGCGTCGCATAAGCTGCTACTCGTTTGTCCTTGTTGTCCTTCATCAAGTCAATCACATCGCAGCAACAACAACTTTTCCAGATATTTCTAATGTGCTTTTGGCATTTTTAATTAATTTTCCAAGGGGCTTATGAACTTTAAATATTTTACTTTGGCTAAACAAATTTACAACGAGCAATTTCAGTCAGGTATTATGTATATATGTATGTATAATATAATGTACATATGTATATAGACATTACATATGAAAATAAGCAAGGTAATAATCAAATTCAACAAATATTAGTCATTGTGTTAGAATGATATTTGTTGAAATTACCAAACTGAAACTGAAAAGGCACATATAAATATATGTACATATTTCTGTAATATTTAAGCTTCTATCAGGAATGTAATGCACAATTGTTGATTCACTCAATGGAATAAACCTTTATCTGTTTTCCAGCTCATAGCAATAAATTTATTTACGTTTCTCTAGCTTTTTGTCTCATTGCGCCTTTAAATTTCATCAAAACGGCAAACATTCTGATCCTTTGTCTATGTGGTAAATGCAATTGGGATTGTCTCTGGTCCATATTAAGAAATCCCATGAGTAACGACCTCCTGTAAGAAACAACACAACCCTTGGGGAATATATTCACATTTGAATGTAAATGAAATCTCATTGAATAACTATAACAAACATTCAATACAAAACCTAATTGATTGGTATCCAAACGCCTAGACAATCAACATTTATCAAAACCAATTCATATACTGACTAATTAAAGTAAGTAGTAGTAAGTAGCTAGCTAGTTCGCTTATCTTTGGGGTCTTTGGAATGAGTTGTGATGTGGTGTGAGCTATGTGTATTATGGGACAGGCCATTTTTCAATTTTTTTTTTATTTAAAGGATATGGTGGCACATATTAAAATGCTGTCACTCAATAAAAAAAAAAAACAAGATACAAGTGGAAAATATGCAAAAATAATGCTTAGAATAAAACACTTTTATATGGTAAAAGATATGGGACATTTCGAGCACATTCCATCGATATCCAAGCAAATAACAAAATAAAAAATATAAATAAATGTGTGTCTGTGTGTGTGTGTGTGTGTGTATATACCTATATTTATATATTGAAAAATAACAAAACAAAATGTAAACAAATCACAATAAATAACAAATACTTAACATGGCTAGAAAATTTTTGCAATTATATTGACAGAAAAATGGCAGAGGCAAACAACAAAAAGAAAAACACAAAACGAGCAAGAGAAAAAAAAATAAGTTGAAAAGTTTTTACTTTCTTCTTGGCATCTTGCATAAATTTGAAATCTGAGAAAAGTTCGTTTCTAGCCCACTTATTTGTTAACGCCCAGATGAAGGCGGTTGGACGGCAATGTTAGGCCATGTGTAATTTATATACCCTATACCATTATGCCAGGAAGTAAATGAATGATATTAAGCTAAGCCAAGGCAAATGACATCCTCACTATTACTAATAGAGAGGGACTAAACAACTCTAGCAGATGTAGGGGTCACCAATTAGGCAATTTGGCATTACAATTTTGAAAATACTTTATTAGGAGTCAATAGTAAAATATCAAACAAAATAAGTATATAAACAATTTAACTATTAACTATTGAGATGAACATCTTATTGCACTAAGAATGATAGCAATTAGGTTAATAGACAATTATCGATTTTTTGATGATCAAAGAGATTTTACAGAGTTGCCAAATACCTGAAGCTTGCATAAGTTCAATTTGGTACTTGGTAGAGGAAACATTCAAGAAACATTGATCGATTTGTTGATGATCACAAAAACAGATAGTTATTAATATATTTTAAATTCTAAAGAGTTGCCAACAGCCTTGAAGATGCATATGTTTAATTTGTCTCTTGGTATAGGGTACCTACAAGTCGTTGTGTATAACTTAATATTAAGAGTTTCATATATTATATATGAGTGTGTATACATTTTTTGTTTTTGTGTGAGTGTGTGCGTGTGCGTGTCGCTTAATTCAATACGCATAAACAATAATTTATGCATTTTTATTGAAGTTTGTGTTGGCCATGTTACAGCACTCACTTGCACACACACACACACACACACACACACACATACACACTGTGCCACTCCACATACACAAATAGAAGTCGCGGATGTTGCTTTAGGGAAATTGGTTTCATATTAATCTTAGATGAGCATCGGGCTATACATACATTAGGTGTATGTACATATATGAAGATTCGAATTGAATTAAAATTTTCTTTATGAATGAATTAAGAAGACGGCAAACAGTGCATGTTTTATTCACTTTGATGCATTACGAATAATGCTCTGATTTAAATTTTTAAATTATATCATTTCATTTAGATATTTATTTGTATTGCAATACTCAAAGTGGTGAATACAATTATTAGGAGGTTATTCTAATTCAAATACGTTATAATTTAGTCCTTTGGTTGATGGTTTTATTTTTGAGAGTTTTTCTTTAAAATCATGGCTACATTTGAATTTTTACTTTTAATCCATGTTTTAAAAAGCGTTTAAGTCGTCTTGAATTGTATGACTTTTCATAATCTTTAATCAATGAACAATAAATCAATGCATTGTTCTTGTAACTCAATTTATTTTACGCATTTAAAATACAACTCCAAAAACGGCCTGGTCAAACAAGTTTAATGACCCTCCAAATGTAGACAATGGCCTTATCAATAATGCTGAGTTGGTGACAAACTAAGAGAACTTCATTTGCCAAGTTAATGGATAGTTGGGCAAAATTGTATGACAGGCGGCGGCGGCGACAACAAGCAGCCAAATCCAGTCATAAAATTAGAAATTCGATCGACTAAACACGCGATGACAACGAGTTGTGGGAAAGTGGGAGAAAATTGAATATAGAAATGGTATAGAGAGACAGTGTCATGGTCAATGGCTCATCGTAAATCCCTCAAAAAGAGCCAGCCCTGAGCAGCCCAGCCCAGGTCAGTCGGTTAGGCAGCCAGTTGATTAATTCTCAATTTTATTTGGCATTTTTATGAGCAACTGCAGCAGCAGTAACCTGCGATTTTGTTTGCTTTGGTTTCTTTTTCTTTTTGGGTTAAAGATTGGTTGTTGGCGTATTTTGGGATGGGGGCGCGGTTAGAAGAAGGATTATATAGCAGAAACGGGGATATGGCAGAGTGGGCTTAGCCTATCGAATTGCCACATGCATGAAGAAAATGATGAAGATGGGAAAAAAGAAGCATGAACAAGAAACGATATTTTATTTCACCATTAATCGTAAAAATTGCTCATTTTATTGCTTTGAAAGTGTTTCATTCACTCTCTCTGTGTCTCTCTCTCTCTCTATCTCTCTTCCCTTCTCTGTCTTTGTATATCTGGCTGCCAGTCACCAGACTTTGAGCTTTGAGTGAACGGTGTGGTAGAGGGCACGGCATGGCACAACACGATGCGGCACGGTGGGGCAAGATGAGGCAATGTGGTTTCAAAGGGCAAAAAGCGGCATCAAGCGGAGCGATGCGTGAAACGGTTACACAAAGCAAACATTGCCAGGTGGCAAAGAGGTTTTTTGTTCCCTTTTTTTCTTGGCTTGGCTTTTTCTTTTTTCGCCTCTTCTTTTTTTTCTGTTTTTTTTTTTTTGCCTTTGTTACCGAATGTTATGCATAAATCGTTGTTGTTTTGTGTCCTTGTAGGCATACATACTCACTTACATAGATTCATATGTACGACTCTGTGTTTGAGATATATCCATACATATGTGTGTATGCATATTTATAGGCTTTCGACTTTGAGTGATGAGTAACGCACAGACACACACACACACAGACACACCACATATACAGAAGAAAAGTATGAGAATCCTGCAGACACGACCACATGAGGTGATTGAAATTCTATTTATTTTTCGGCTATTGCGGACATCTGGTGAATAGATACCGCTTAATTCATATGAGACTTGGTATTGCTGATATTATCAACTTAAACCAAAGCAAAACCATTATACTATGAATGTTCTATTTGCATACGTTAAAGGCCGTTGAACTAGTTTCTTTAGATTGAATTCTTTAACAAACAAAAGAGTTTTTCTCAAAAGAACTTTGGGAATAACAAATTTGAAACAAATATGGTAGATACGGGAAAATTAAAGATAGATAATTGTTTTTGTCCTTGAGACATTTTTAAAAACCGATTGTTCGAGTAGTCTAATTTACTTGACTTCAACGAATGTCAAAAAAAAAAAAAAACAAACATTAAAATGTATAAAATAGTTTTCATCTGACTCTCTGCAAAATTGCTTTGAGTAAAAAGTTTTTTTTTTATAATTAAATTTGTTTTTAGCTTATAATAAAACATTTTGCCAACTTTTTTTCAGGTGGGACTAAATGCTTTTATGTGTCAAACAATTTTATATTAAACTGAGTAAGTTATCCAAAGTAATATATATAAAAATTTAGATATTTAAATATAGTTTCTACATAGAAAACAAGTTTAATTATTTAATTGATAGTTTTTCCGTTTATTTTTTGTCAATATTTAATCCTTTTTCAAATTTGAATCAAGTATTTAACGAAAGGGCAATTTGTTTATACTTTCATTTAATATTTTCGTTTTTATATAAAACTTGGTTATCTAAATCCTTGTATATACATAAATAGATGTAGATGGATATGGGAGTAAAGATACAAAGTCTGTGTACCAGGATACAAAGTTTATTTTTCCCCTCCCTTTCCATTCCAACGAGGAGTACAACTTAATTGGGGGGAAATAGAGTAATATTTACAATTCTATAAACATAAACAACTTTAGTATAAGGCGTAGGGAGTCATCGACTATCAAATACCCTGCAGAGTATTCGAATTTTCTCAGCTTTGTTATACATATACATATAACCCTTTACATATCTAATTATTTTCTTTGTTTGATTTGCTTGTTAATATTACTTTTGGGCTAGTCGCATATGCCTGTTTGCTATTTATGGCCTTACAGGGTATCATAAGGCAAACACAGCTGCAAAACACCAAATTTTTTCCTGTTCCTGTGCTTCTACATTGTTTTTTTTTGTTGCTGTGAACTAAGAAAACAGAGCCATCCCCATGCGACCTTCTGAAAACGCGAATGAACCTAAACAAATTTGAGTCTAAGGTTTTCCATGGAAATTGTGAAACACCATAGACACCCCGTCAAATGCAAGCGGCCTGGGTGGGGCTGGGGGAGTGGGGGTGGGTCTGAAAGCTGTGGTGCCTAGAACGTTTGCTACTTTGCCGCCACATTTATTACTCATTTACAGACATTTTGCTCTCGTCCTTTTGCCTACATAGGGCAGGGGGCACACGGGGGAAGGGGGGGTGGGACGTGAGGGCGAGAGAGGAAATCCACCTTTTGTTATTTGCTTTGGACTACAAAATGAGCAGCTACGAAAAAGTTTCAAATCTTTGAATGAATTTAATATGCACAAAGTATGAAAAATATTTTACCATTTTTTGTTATTTTTTTGGGCATGCTACAAGGAGTTGGAGAAGGCACAGGATAGAGCCAACCATCATCGTCATTACATCATCATCGTCATCATCATCATCATCATCGCCGTCGTCGTTTCAGCAGCCTTCAATGTCGACGTATATGATTTCTGGATTATGTTTATTAATATGTTGATATAATAACTTTTCACTCCGCCCGCACAATTTCCTGCTGCCAGCTGCTGTGTGGCGTCGTCCTGACGCCAGCCACAAAATGCGAAAAGGGTTTCCACTTCTCCATCTCTCTCTCTCTTCTTTTATTTTTAAAATTCTCTCCTTCTCGGTTTAAAGGTAACGAGCAAAGTCATTATTTTTGGGTGTTTAGCCATGATTTTCGAGATTGCAAATATATTAAATGAAACTTAACTTTCTTAAACTAAAAACCAAAATTGAGTTGAAAAAAATCTAGATTCTATTCAGGAGGTGGCGAAACTCTTAGAAAGTTTTAAATCATTTCCATTCAACCCAAAAGTAATACGTTTTGCCTTTTCGAAGCTAAATTTCTATTATCTCTATTTTATGCTTTTACACTTGTAAATATTATTAGACAAACAATAGATTTCATTTTAATTTCATTGGCTAGAATGATTATTATAATTAATTACTCAATAAATTAGTTTGGAATTGAAAATGTAGAAAGTTCAGAATATGTCTTAATATACCAAAAGGGAACAAACTAAAACGAGGAAACTAAAATGGTAAAAAAGAGACAAAGACGTTTTATAGAGACGATTTTTTCTACACTTTTTGTTTCGTCTTATACTACTAAAACAAGATTACTTAAATAGATGACAACAACTTTATGTTGCCATATGTATATAAGAAATAAGTTTAATTAACTTTTTTTTGTTTATTTGAATAGTCTTTGAAGCCATCATTGTTCGAAATACCTTGATAAATTATTAACAAAGTGAATCATACTGATTTTTGATAAAATGCAAGGATATTTCACTTCATCAGTTAATGAGTAGATTATTGTTTTGCCATTATATTAATGTAGTGTATATAACTATTACGATTCATTTTCATATATATTTTTAAGTAAAAGTTACTTTTTACGAATCACAAATTCACAATTGTTGAAAAGATGGCAAATGTATTAAATCAAGTATACGACCCGTGGCATTATCAATGATTTATTGTGTCATTTTATACTGCTGTCTAATCATTTGAGGGTCAAGCTAAGTGCAACATAGTCAATAAGATTAATTTTTATTTATTAATTATTTTTCAATTCAATTTCTTATTCGTCTAATAACCTTTTAGTCATCCTTTTAAGTTCATCAGTTTTTATTGAGTCGTTTGCACAACAGTTTGTGACCTTGAATATAATTGGGCAAGCGTCCTGCAGCCAAGCCTAAGTCCTTATTGAAAAACTTTTATCTGGCTTCGCTTTAGGATTTCATTTTGCCTTTGGTCAAATGGACGAGGACTTATCAAATCTGTTGAACATAGTTGCAAATTGATTTTCAATTTTTCGCATATTTTCAGTATCTTGAATGGTAAACCATATTTTTGAGGTCTTAAACCCTAAAGCCAAGCCCGATGCCAAAAGGTTAACTCGCTGTTAACCACATTTCTGCCCCAACCCCATAACATTTGCTCTGAGGCGATACGTTGATGGGAGTTGAAGCTGGGTGAGGAAGTCAAGCAAATTCCAATTTTTCTCCTTTTTTTTTTTGGGGGGGGTCGATTTTTTTTGGTGTTTTTTTTTTGTTGTTTGTTCAACCGATTTTGCGTTTCGCAAAATGGTTTCGAGTTTGATGGCCAGAAACCCCATTTTGGAAGATGGCTTTTTCGCATTTTGGCCTTTGGCGCAATTTCAAGTTGATCAAAATGCAGTTTTGATTGCAATTCGTTCGCCAATCGGAAAACACTTAATAGGAAAACTGTTAAGTGCTTGAAAACTTTCATGATTTTGACTGAAAATTTTCCTCAAGTCTTTTCTAATCTCGTTTGCGCCCAAATGGCACTTGAAACACATTCCTTGAATAGAATTTTGATGCTTAATTAACAATGGCACTTAACCCAAAATGGCACCTTGAACAGCTTCTTGAAATATTTAGTACTCAAATTCCAATTCCGATTCAGGTACTCATCTCACCTCGGCCCTCCTTCACGCCCACATTTAACACTGGCAAGCTATCATAAGAAGTACTCGATGACAGCTTATCCTTTCGATGATTTGTCCAAGGTAATCGGCTTAGCAAATTAACCAACATAATTTGACAGTTTTATAGAGATTCGACATTTCGCATTTCGTGTAACTTGGCAGTATATTTATGATGTACAAAAAATGTTCATTGACAACGAAATACCCTTTATTAAATAACTTTGGTAGTTGTTTTGTTTTGTCTTATAAATTTATCAAACAATCACATTTAAAAAAGACTTTTAAATGCATTTGGGGAATCTTTTTTCTTGAAAATTTCATAAAACCTAAAATTTGTAGGGTATTAATAATGAAAGTGTTGCTTTAATTTTTTTCCATTGACTGTCCTCAAAAATAAAAAAAAAACCTGTTTTAGTCTATTGCTCTGCCTCTTTCTGTCTATGCTGCCTGATTTAGTGTTTTCCTATGCGGCAAAGCGGCTTTTATACGTGAGTGTGTGTGTGTGTGTGTGTGTCTGTTTGTGCCTGTGTATGTGTGTGTGCTTTTTTATTCTGGCAGTTCATTTGGAGCTCTTTTTGAATTCATTTTGTATCCTATAATTGTTCATTGAGAGAATATTAGGCAACCATAAAAAATAATTAATTAATCAAAAGAACAAAAACAATTGAAATTTTTTATAGAATTAAGACCGAATAATTTAATTTATTGTGCTTAAAACTAAAACTGTTTTAACATTAAAATATTTACATAGGACTATAATGGTTAATTTCGGTTAATCAAGCTAATTATGTGTATTATTATTATATTATTCAGTTCTTTTCTGGTTTAAACTATTCTTTTGTAATTTGATTTTTTTAGTTTTTTGTTTTACTCGATATGAAATAGTCGTTCTCTTCCTTACTATTTACTCCCCAATTTTTGTTTGCCTAAGTAGCTTTTACCCTCTGAACAAAACAAAAAAAATAAATAAATAAAAGAATAAATGCCAGGGATGCCTTCATGGCATCGTTTTGTTGGTGATGTTGTTGCTGTTGCCTAATGTGCTTGTATTTACTTAAACGCACAAACGACTTTCAGTTTCCTGCTCCCAGAGCTACATACATATCTCTCTTCTCACTCTTGCTTGCTATCTATCTGGTAGTATGGTTCTGCTCGTGGTCCAACAGACCCTGGTTCACATTAGTGTCCACTTTACTCTTAGCCTCGGATGCTTATTCTGTCTCTGGCTGATGAGCAGCAAATTGAATTTTATTGACTTGATTCTATGTCGAGTGACCTACGTTTCATTTACTGACCATTTTGTTGTTTGCATCCCGCCTGCTCTATCTATCTCACTCTTTCTCAATCTCTCTCTACAGCTCTCTCTCTTTCGCTTTTTCTATGTGTGTGTGTGTGTGTGTGTGTGTGTGTACACAATAAATTGATTTCTGATTATCATTGCATAATAAAATGACTAAATCCGCGACGCATCCTAACAAAAAAAAAACAGCAAAGAAAAACGAACGGTAGAGAGTAGAGAAACAGAAACAAGAAAAACAACACAAAAAAAAGTGGAAAAGTGTAGTAGACATTGAAGCTGAAGAGCTGATGTGGGCGACCTTAGACAGAAGTTTTAATGAAGCGTATTAAAATTTAATTAAATAACAATTTGCACAAATGTAAATAAACATGGCGCTGCTTATGCAAAGCAGGACCAAGTCTTTAGCTCTCCCTCATTGCTATAGCCATCGACAACGCCATCGACAACGCCATCGCCATAGCCATCGTCTTCACCTCATCCATGAGCCTGTGCCTCAGTTCCTTGCCAACGCCCAGTGCGGCGAACTTTGGTCATTAAATTAAGTGCACAAGACTTTTGTGGGGTGAGATGTTAAGGCGTCGGCGGTGGAGTGGAGGAGACACGGCAGCCAGACGACGTCTAAGACAGTTGCTGGAGGAACAGCTTCAGCTCCAGTTCCGGCAGGGTGATGATGCGCCTTTTGTGGTTTTGGAGGTATGATTAAATAATTTGCCGGAATCAATTTACAACAATTTTCGATCATCTTAAGGTTAAAAACTTCTCTAAAGAGCAAGGATAACACATTGGCTTAGCAACAACAGAAAATGGCGAAACATTTTTAGATCATATAAAAAAGAAAATATTTTGAGCAAGTAAAATTTCATAAGTTCTCAAGTGGCATATTAATAAATTGAACTGTCATGACAACCCTCGCATTTGGTTTGCCGGTTTCACCGCTTAATGTGATTTTTAATTTCGCACACACACCTACACACCTACACACACGCGCTTACATTGTGACACACATGCCACATCAGAAGTCGCAGCTTCAAAGGGCTTTCTCTCTCTCTCTCGTTCTCATTCGGTCTCTCATCTGCCATCATGCACGCATCACTCATACGCAACGTTGAACGTGTCGCATTTTTTTTTCTCGTGCAGGTAAAGTCTTAATTGAATTTGCCTTACGGTTTTCTTTTTTTTTTTTTTTGTAAATTTTTTTCCTGTTTTTTGGTATATCATGAGTTACACTCACGTTGGCTGGGCAACAAACGATATATGTATATGTATATACATACATACATACATATACACACATACATATACATACACATGCACAACACAAAATGTAATAAATGTTTATATTTAATTTTCTTTGGCTTTTGCTATTTTGCTCAAATATTTGTCAAACGAAAAGCAAAAACCCAAAATGCAAAACAAAAAAAAAAAATATACAAAGTATAAACGAAATAAAAAGCACACTTTTTTTAAGAATGTCATAAAAATGCAAAAAGGTATAAAAAAAATAAAATACAGAACACTAAGCTGCTTTTGTGGTCACTTGGTGGGGGTCACTTTTCTTTCGTCAGATATGGTATATATACAATAAATAAATATATTTGTATATATATATTCTATTTAAACTTTTTATGATCCTGTCATGGTTTTTTTTTTTTACATTTTTCTTATCAGTATTTTGCAGTTTATTTACCTACTTATTGTGAAATAATATTTTTTTTTTAAATTGTTTACATCAAATTTTCAACTTTTTTTTGCTAACTAAACACAAAATGCAAATAAAAATATTGAATAAAATGTTTTTTTAAGAGACTTTGCCAGCCAAAATTTGTTAATATGATGCTTGTTTTTTGTTTTGTCGAGTGTATAATGTGATAATTATAATTTCATTAAAATTATATGATTTCAACCAAAAATAGCCATCAAC
The DNA here is from genome assembly GCF_018902025.1 of Drosophila willistoni. Taxonomy (NCBI): domain Eukaryota; kingdom Metazoa; phylum Arthropoda; class Insecta; order Diptera; family Drosophilidae; genus Drosophila; species Drosophila willistoni. The sequence goes on along the minus strand of NW_025814053.1, from coordinate 3,697,415 downwards.
AGCAGCAGAAAATGAAAGTGAAATTACTTGTTACATTTTATTGATTGCTCTTAAATTAATTTAAGTTCGAAATTTGATGTCAAGAGAGGGTGTTTTTTTTTGTTTTTGTTTTTGTATTGTATTGTATGGGTTTTCTCTTTTTTAATACCATTTCGAGGCCGCATTTTATGTAATGAGAAACATGGAATAAAAGTATTGTATAAACTTCTAAGGAAACATTGAGTTCAAAACCTTATAAAGCAAAAGATGTTTGCCCTTTTTGTATTATTTCTTTGATCTATAATAAGAATTAGGCAAGTTGCCATTAGTTGGGCTCTAAAGTTCTTGAGCTGATATCATTGTATCTTGTAACGTGTTAGTACTAGTAGTGTAAAGTACTCAATTTATAAACCTATTTTGCACAATCCAATTCATAAACTTAGAATTTGAAATACGACTTTTATTTATTTTTCAAGAATATAATAATATGAGATCCAGTTCGGGGCCTATGGCTAAGATATAAGTTTTCGGGGTTTTAATGCAAACTAGAAGATCACTTTCCAATGTGGAAAATTAGAAACATGAATTAAAATCAATCAAAAACTATTCGCAAAGCCAAGCTTTTACAAATCTTTAACATATACTTTTCGGACTGTTTTTTATTGCCAATTTCTAAGCGATTTCAATGGTTTACATTCCACATAAAAAAAGAATTCAAAAGCATTAAAATGAGATATCATTTATCAGTTACCGTTTAGAATAGTTACGCAAAATTCAAAGTTTTCGAATTAAAATTTTTGTCAATTTAACTACTTGGCTTAGAATATAAATTAAATATGTTTTTCTGTGATTTCTCAAGAACTTGATTTTCCTTTATATAAATATATGTATATAAATGTAGGCCACTTTTTTGTCCACAAGTAAACCACTATGCCTAATTTGATCAAGATCGAGTGACTATATCATATAGCTCCCATAGGAACGATCGTTCGAAAACAGTGACTTTGATCAATAAGTTCGCTATTTCCTATGCTAATTGTAAGATTAAAGGCCGCTCTTTCGCCTTCTTAGATAAAACATTTTTCCACTTTGATGACTTTTATTGGCTTTAGGTAAGGAAAGAGTTACCAAAAAAGTTGCAAGGGTATACAAACTTTGACTCGGTCAAAGTTAACCTCGGCCCTCTGGTTTTTAAAATTAAATTTAAATTTCTTGAAACATACTTAAATTTGCATTATGCAATCGTAGTGGGATGCCATTTATTTCAATGGCATCCCCGATCTGGTCCATGTTGTTGCTAATTTCACCAAACTGACTTTGCTTTAGATACTGAATTGAAATGTGCAACTTTCTGACTTGGCTTAATTGCATTTTCATGTTTTTTCATTATCCTTGTTAGCTGTTTTTTCCGCTGCTGTCCCTGAATGCTGAATGTGCCCTTTCTGTAGTTATTGTTTTACACTGCACTTTTTCTTTTGCTCTCTTTTTTGTTTTGTGTTTTGTTTCTTCTTTTTGACAATACTAATGGCAAGTTAATTTTCCAATTTACACGCTAAAAGTGTTTCAAGTTGCATTCCAAATTGTTAGTTGTATTCAATTTGCCAGATTTTCGTGAGCCAAGAACAATTCGTTTGCCAATTAGGGCCAAGTGTGATGCAGAGCGCGAGAGGAATTGAAAGAGAAGCGTGTGGTTAAATGAAATGAAAATGCTAATTTATTTTAATTCACCGCAACACACATACACACACACAAATACACAAACACACTTGCAGTTCCGCGCTCATGTATGTATGAACGTCACGACTTCCGGTTGTACTCAACAAACCGCAGCGGGGCTGCTGGCCACCATTTGCATTTTGTTACGCACGCAAACTCTCGACTCGACTTAACGCAAGTCGGCGTCGGAGTCGGAGTCGAGTCGACTCGATTCATGGCAGAAAATTTATTGTTTCTAGTTTATTTTTTTGTAATTTTAGGTCCTTATAGGTCCTTGTAAAGTTCTTGCTCTTAACTTGCTTCAGTTTAGTCGAAAACTCATCCTGGCTCAAGACGAAATTGCGCGCACTTAAATAAATTTATGAAAAATATGCAAAGTGCAGCCAATTGCGGCAAACATGGTGTGTGTGGGGGGACTGGGGAGGGGGATAAGACAGTGAACGAGTCGACGAAAGTGGCCGATTAACTGGTGGCAAGGAAGCATACATATATGCATGGGATAAATACATATATGCACATATAATATACAGCAGAATTAGAAAACCAAAGTGATTTCATTTATGCTTATCATGCGAGAGCATGGTGGCATAATTTCATCAATTACTCTAGCCATATTAGCTAACATAAATTGCTAAAACTACATATCATTATGGAGCAACGAATCTACTTTTATATGTATGGCACATTAAAAAGTAATGGGCATGTTTTGTAATGAGTTTGTAATCCAGGGATATGAACATTCAAAGCATTGAGTTATATTCTAATCGCATTTTATTAAAGAAACAGTTGATGAATTAAGTTCCAAAAGTTCTCAATGTTCTCAAATTCATTTCTAGAGTAATTTTTCGTTTGGCTCGGACATGGCTAGATCAACTCGGCTGTTGATGCTGATCAAGAATATATATGGGCTAGAAGAAGCTTGTTTCTCCCTGTTACATGCAATTTGGCGACGATAATATACCATTATATTTATGTACATATATAGCTGCATGGTATAAAAATTTGCAACTGTATACTATAATAATGATTGTTCTTTAATATTTTATTTAAAATTTCAAATAAATAAGCGAATTTTATATGCAATTTTTTGCACATTTTTTGAAAATGAATGTTGCTATGTTACTTGTTTCAAACAAATGTAATAAGACTTTATAAGTTTTGGTTAACAAGAAATATTCATGAGTACAGGCTTTTACAAATGCTGCTTAGACATAAAGTATATAATAAACTTAAGGATAATATTCTATTCTAGAAATACTAACATAAAATTAGTTTGAAATTGTTTTATGACTGTTGAGTGTAAGAAGAGATGTATTATTGACTTACTAAATCAAAGTTGTCAAGCATTGTTTCCGTTTTGTAATCCTGCGCTCTATGTTGGACACGTGATAGTTGACATTCGCCTCCTACACTTTACACAATTTGCTTGGCCACAAGTAAACGAAACGTTTAACACGTTTCTTTTTCGCTGCTGTTTCAGTGCACTTTAGCTGATGCCTGAGCATACTATTTTAATTAGCTGCTGTCACTCAACAACAAGGAGAGTGAAGGGAATTGTTAATGGGAAGGATGGCTTGAGCTGGTATGGGTTTCGAGTGGGTTTGTTGGTTGGTTGGTTGCTGTTAGTGTTGGTGTTGCTGTTAGTGATGTTGTTGATGACGACAGTAACAGCAAAAGCTAAAACAAGAGCAGCAGCGGCAGCTATAGGGATGGCGGTAAAAAAAAAAAGTGTCACTGTCGTCGTCGTCATCGTCTGTTGTCTCTTGTGCGTCTGCCATGTCTCGACCTGGTCTTCGGGTCTGCATTTAGCATGTTGACTGCAAAAACCAGCTGCTTGCATTAAAAGTTGGCCTGGACAAGTGACACCAACACACACACACACACACACACACACACACACACTTGTAAAGAGAATGAGAGAGAGAGAGAGAGGGGGAAAGAAGTAGAAAAGCACTCAGCGCTTCAGGCTCGAGCATCTAACGCTTAAAAGCATGCTATAGTTTTTTTTTGTTGTCTTGTTTTGCTGCTACTCATTTCGCTTTTAATACACTAACCAAAGGGGGGTTACACACACACAAACACACACACACACATACACTATTCATTTAGTAGCTGATCAAATAAGCATAGCAATATACCTGCACATGGTTCCTAACTAGAAATGAGTTTAGAAACCAAGTTGGCCTTCGTCTTACAAATTTTGCATGCGACTTAATAGTGCGGCAGTCGGTCAGTCAGTCACTCAGTCAATACGTCAGCACACCGCCACACCCATTCTCTTCCCCTCTTTGATGGAACGCACGTGTTCGCGTGTGTTGCGTGTTTGTTTGTCGACCGAAACAAAAAAAAAAAAACAAAAGAGAAAACGAAAATATCAAATGGGAAAAACCAAGCAAAAACGAAAACAAAAATTCGTTGCCTATTTTGCAGGGCGTGGGATATTGTCGTTAATTAAATTTATGTGCAAGAGCTTATAAAAACATAATGGATTGTTTTAATTTCCACGGTTTTTACGTGAAATCTTATTCGAATATTTTTACATGCAGTTGCCTCATGATTTTTGCTAATTGCTTTGCAATAGCTAAAATCTAAAAACTTGCATATTTTATATACAAAAAAAAAAAAAAAAAAACTATTGACTTAATCTACATTAGATTCTTTGCAAATCTGTTAACTAAATGATATTAATTTGAAATATTTTAGAATCTAATTTTCTATTGCTAAACCAATTTCTATAAATTCTTAAATTTTAATTAAAAGTTCTATTTTTTTTTTTTGCTTTTTAGAAGTAGTTTCTTTTAACTTTTCTTTTCGTTGTTGTTGACTATCCTTTTGCTTCTTTTTCTATTTCCTCTTGTCTTATCCGTATGGCGTAATGCCTGCTGTGGTAATTAATTTCTGACTTTGTTGTTGTTGTGGTTGCCTTTTTTTTTTTTTTGTTTTTGCTTTTGTCCGTCTAGTCATTTAGTATTCTGCAGAATTCATAAAACAAATGTCCTCAAAATCTAGATAATTCATCATGGGACACAGCTGTAATCGTATTCTACTTTATGCCTAACATACTTACTTAATGTTATTACGTAGTTTCATTAATATTACGGCCAACCCAAATGAGCAATGTAGAAGGGGAACAGAAAAGAGAGAACGGGGTGAAACGGGATTCGGGCTTAAAAACTTTTCCTAATGGTCCTATATAGAGTTGTCTTGGCTTTTTCCAAAAACAGAAAACAGAAAACAAAAAAAAAATACACTTTCACTTCAATATTTTACAACTAATTAGGGATAATTACCAGCCATTACCCAAAAGGATTCTCGTTCTTGGCATGGCGACAAGTTGAAAGTCGTTTGGTTTGGTGCGTTTTGTTCGTTTTGCTGGTTGCGGTTGCTTAATTTGGGACACCTTTTGGTATTGTTGTTGTTCTCTTATCTTACGACTAAGGCCATATAGTGAACAATAAGAAGGAGATAGACATAGTCCATGGGAGAGAGCGAGATAGAGAGATGGAGACAGATGGGTAATGGTTGGTAGTAAGCGATGACACGCCCTTAAAAGCTTTTGACATTGAGTTTCTGTCACTTGATAGCGCAAATGAAGTGAGAATTAACTACAAAATGAAAGACAGACAACAACAATACACACACACACACAAACAGGCTCAGACTCACACATTTTTCAGTTAATAAACTTTGATGTTAAGTGTAAGTGGCATTCATTTTCAACATTGTTTTTGGAAAATTGACAACAGAAATTTGCAAGGAACCTAATCATAGAATAATAATTTAGACAACTTTAATTTAAACTCTCTTTACTCTTTAAAATTTTTAAACTAATTAATGGAATTTTATTTGTGAATAAATTTCTTTAATGGTAATAAAACACTTAATTTAAATTCTTATATTTGGATTAACTATTCCAATGAAAATTTAAATTTTGTTTCTATTTGATATAAATATAACAACACAATTTCAATTGCAAAACTCATGTTTATATCTGTTTATCAAACGAATGCCCAAGTATTTGGAATTAATTGGAAAAGTTTACCATTGGCTTAAAAAAAGAAACCTCCTCAGGCCATGCAATTATTATTGTTAATATTGCACAGTGTTTAGCTTCACATTTTTAGGGCTAACAAGATATTTTAAGAAAAATGTTTGTTGCAGAGAAACTTTAATGTAGTTTGATTACATTTTGCTTTTAAGCGTTTTCTCTCTCTCTCTCTATCTTTCTCTCTCTCGCTCTCTCTATTGCGGTGTGCTTTCTTTCTTGAAGCTGGAACCGCGCTTAGTCATGGAATCCAATCAGTTTTGGGCCGTGTTGACAAATGGTTTATGGCACGTGCCTATATACATATATAAGTATACTTACCACAAACAATAGGTAAGGCGAAGCCTTAAGACTGACAAAAAGCATTTGCCACTTTTGTACAAAGTTTCAAATACAATTTCTAACAAGGACACACAGAAAAACAGGAGCCAGAAAACTTTTTAACTTGCTCATGGCATGGGGCAAAAATGAAAAATGAGACTAAAGAATATCCAAAATGCAAAAATAAAACCAAAATAAAAAAATTTGTACAAAAATATAATTTATATACACTTGCAAAATAACAAAATACAAAGGGTATATATATTTTAATTAGAAGCTTGTAAATTCTTATCCATTTGTCACTTTTGTATAAACCCCAAGAAAAGGCATAAAAGTGTTAAGATTTAACACTATTCTCAATTCTCTTTCTTCTTAATTCTCTTTTAAGTCTATTTTTTCAGAATCAAATAACTATATAATGGCTTCTTGAAAAATTTACAAGAGCATAGCTACTTTGACTTAACGTTGACCATCTCTTTGCATTTTGTTTGGTTTTTCTATTTTTGCCCCCTGTTTGTTTTCGGTTTTTCTTGTATAAATTAAGTTGATAAAGTTGTCTGGTCTTAGGCAAAGTTGCCCCCTAGCGAAATTTTACGCACAGTTTGTCAAAAAAAGTAAAAAAAAAAAAAAACAAAAACAAAAGCAAAGGGCATAAATAAATAAGAAAACTGTCAGGTGTCACAAGCTTGGATCAGGCGTTGGGAAATAAATCCAACCAAGTGACCTGCAGCATAGCAGTTGAACAAATTTGTCTTTTTTAAATTTTTATATATTTATTTGTTGGAAAAAGCGAGAAAAAAAGACCACAAAAATTGTCGCGACAATGTCTAGTCAAATTGCACACACAAAGCAGCCAGGGGGGGGGGTTGGGGAAATGAGCAAGGGGCATGCGGGCTAGGTTACAAATGTTGGTTGGAGTGGTTTAAAGGGGACATTGACATTTATCACAAAGAAAAGTGTAAATTCAAATTTTTTGTATTATAAAACTCATTTAAAAAGAGCTGCGCCAAAAATAGACAAATTAAGAACCAACTGAAGCCGAATTAAGCCAACTTAAAGTAGACGTCTAAGAGAATATCCTATACTTAAAAATAACACAAAAAAAAAGGGTAAAAAGTGTATAAACCAGAAATAAGACTTCAAATGTTAGTTTTTTTTTCCATTGGAAGTGTTTGTTGTTCAAGCAGTTGAATGTATGTATATATTTTTAGATTCAAATTTCTTGTTTCCGTTGTGTGTCTGTCTGAGTTTACTTTTTTGTTTTGTTTGGTTTGTTTATTCAGTACGAAAATTTCTCACATCTTAGTTGAGCTGTTTCTCTCTCTCTCTCTCTGTCTGAGTCGCCCACGTATTCAACATAAATATGACGGTAAACAGTGAAAAACATTTCCATTTAGTTTTCCACACACACACACACACACACACACACACACACACACACACACGCACATTGTTGCCATGTTTTTAATCCACTTGAAGGGGCACTTAAGGCAGATCACTGCCAAATGTAAATGTGCAAACAAAAGTACAAGTTTTCAGCCAACAGGGATGTATTTGGAATACATTTTTCAAAATGGGGCTCAATATAGGCAAACAAATTCACATTAGGCCTTTAATTGAAAGAAAAAACGTGTGAAGATGTGTAACTTCTGGTTGCCCATTTCTGTATTTAGCTATGCTCCTGTGTATTGCGTGGGTGTTGAGAGCTTTTAACTTGTTAAGATTCATAATTCCTCTAACACAGGGAATGGCATGACCATGGAAATAAAAAATTCGAGTTACAGCGTATGAGAGAGAGAGAGAGAGAGACAGACAGAGAGTGGGAGGTAAACAAGACAACGAGAAACTATGCTATAACAGGAACATATCCCATTCAAATTGCTTTTTTTTTCTCCTGCAAAAGAGACAAATTTGAATCACCCATTAACGTATGTATATAGTAGGGTAGATATGTATGTATGTATGTGTATAAAGAAACATTAATATTGCTGTTAGCACTATTGTGAGCCAAAGATTACACAGCATATTTTACACGTATGTCTTACAACTAGAATTTTCATTCAAATTAAAAGCATGCATTAGCTAACTAATTTCTACACAAAACGAACAAAAACCTAAGTTTCCTTTGTATTATCTAGAATATATTGATTAGGGCGTAGGTTCTTTATGGCTTCAAAATCCTAAACTATCCTCGTTATTTTACATACATATGTACATATTTGGGTTTTCGTTTATTAACTTTCCTATATTGAAGTGATTCCAAAACTTCATAAGTGCCTGACAAAATTTAAGAAGATTTCTAGTCTAAATTGCATTCAATAAGTATGCTATAAAAACTTAAAAACTTTCTTAAAAGCTGCACTATGGGTAAATATTTTAATTTCAGAAGTTAATTAATTTCCTTTAGTTTCAAATTTCCGAGAAACTTTGGTAACACTGGAAAAGCCATTTGCTTATGAGCTCATGCGTTTTGTTAAAATATTTATCTCTTTGGCTAGTACGTAAACTTTTAAATTGCGTTTTAAATATTAGGAATCTGTTTTTAACCTTTTATTACCAACTACAGATGTATAAGAATCTCCCAAATCAGCCACATAAGAAAACATTAGTATATTTCTTACTTAAAAGTACCTATTGAAAATTAGTTTTGAACCGTTTTCGAAGATTTAAACTTGTATCGAAGTCATTATCAGCAATACTTCTGGAACAAAGTCTCCAAACATTTATTTCACTTCAACGAGTACTTTTTATTAGTATTATTATTTTTATTATTATTATTATTATTATTATTAAAGTATAGGATATAGTTCTAAACTATCGTCCTAACTATATTTTACAAGCACTGGCAACTAAGGCTTTCGGCTCAGGCGAAAACTACATCCATACATTAGCCTGGGATTCGAACCCGGATGGATCCTTGTTGTTCAGTTGACTAAATGACTGGGCCACTTAGACAATTTATCTACCGAGGACTGCAACGAGTACTTTTATTTTCTATAACTCTTTTGTAACCACATAAGCATAAAAGCTCCAAAAAGTCAAATGTATGTTTCTTATTCTATATGATGTATTAAGATTTAAGATATAAATTGCCAAACGACACCTAAAATAATATCGATTAAGGCCAGAATATCTAAAATTTTTCGTACTGTGCGTTGCGTATGTCTATTAGAATGCTTTTTATCCACAGATTAGTTATTTCAAAGCAGAGCATACATTTTTCAAAGAACTGGTTAGAATTAGCATTCATAATGGACTCTAACATGCTTACAGGGAATGGCGATCGTCGTTTAAGTATGTTTTTTTTTAAGTGTCCCATAAATTTATATATATTCATGATGAGTTTAAAAAATAAAGAAAACAAGGCTTTATCAAATTTAGTCTATATACTATCTATGTATTCATCTATCTATGTACGTTTGTACATTCAGGTAAATAAAAAGAAAACCAATGAAAGTATCAGAATGATAAGTGTGCGTGTGTGTGTGTGTGTGTGTGTGGGGTTGAGAGAAAACATACATACTTATAATAACAACAATAACAACTCCGGACTCTTACTGACAGCCAGTCCCCCTTCTCCATATCCATTCGCTTAGTCCAACATTGTTTTGCCAATAGATTAGACTGCCAGTTTGCTGACTAAGCAGAAAACTTCTAACAACGACACACGTCTAAGATTACATAGAAGACTACATCGCGGTTCTGATCGAAAGCATTGCTCTCTTTTTTGTCTATGTATTTATATGGTTAGGTGTATCTGCGGTTCATGAGAATAATAATGATGAGTAGGATGATGATGATGATGATGATGATGACGATGTTGATGGCTTGAAGGGTGCTTTTTGGTAACAAAATGGCGGGTTGCGCACGTTCAACGCTTCACTTAATTAAGCGCCTTTTTGTCTGTTGCTGTAAGTTGATAATTGAGGTTTTGCCGGTTTTTGCGGGAGGCAAAAGTTAATGCCTGCCTCTGTTTGGCACACAAAAACCAACCCAAATTAGAAAAGTAGTAACAAAAGGGGCCAGCGATAAAATGGTTTGGCGGTTGCCAGTTGCCGAAAAGGCACCCCCACCCCCCACAAACCTTCAAAAACAAAAAAAAAAAAAAAAAAGGACGAGAGGTGAAAATGCGATGCCAAGCCATAGTAGCAAAAGGGCATCGTATAATCAGGCTGAATGAATAAATGAATGACTGAACACAAAAACAAAGAACAAAAAAAGTACGAAAATCAAATCAAACCATTGATAAACTTGGCCTTAACTTAAAAAAAAGAACTACGCAAACAAAAACGTAATAAAAATGCAGTCGACGTTAGATAAAGAAAACTCTCACTGGAAGCTAATAAAAATCATGACGAAATCTTTGAAGCAAAAAGTTTAAAAATTTTGTATATTAAAAAAATTATTTAAAGTTTAATCTATTTTGTAAAATAACTTAGACTAACAAACTAAGTGAGTTATTTAGTTGGCTAAAGACTTTGAATATTCTTTTTACCAGCCGGAAATTGAGAAAAAATAGAAAAAGTTTTAGTTAAGGGAATAGAATTAAAAAATTCAAAATTAATTCTAAAAAGTAAAGGCTTTCGAATTATGATAGAAATAGTAATTGGAGCTCAACGCTTATGTAAATCATCTTATTTCTATTTCAGGCTATTAACAACTAGATCTGACACATAACTTGGTAAGTTCGTTTAATATATTTTTGTTTTTGTTGTAGTCTTAATTAAAATACAAATTGTTACATTTAGCTTACTTTTATAAACCGGAGCATAAAAAATGCAATGAATATTTTGTGTGGGGGAAAACCCAAACTATAATTGACCTCAACTTAAAGCTGTGAACATACATATATGTATTTACCTTTATATATGTATGTACACACATTTGGTTTATATATGGACTGGTCCATAAAAACATAATCCATATAAAGCTTTTAACACACTCACACATATGCGAGTTGTTGTTCATCTTGTTGGCCTTTTCTTTCTGTCTTTTTTTTTTTCGGTTAGTTGTGTAACAATGTGGCATGAATGACCTAAGCTGCTCTTTGGGGGCAAACAAAAAATTACTTGCACAAGTTTATGTAATTTAATGAAGAAATAATATAAAAATTGAAGCAAATACAACAAAAGTTCATCTAGAAATACATGTATTTATTTCATTTGCAGTTACTGGAGAAAAATATTAAAAAAAACTATTAGAGCTCATGGAGAAACGCTCATTCCACCAAATTAGAAATAATCTACAAGGTAGAAGTTTCAAGTAATACAAATTTTACATAAGCAACTCGTTAAATATGTATGTTTGTATGTGTACTCGTTACTTAGCATAATTGACCAATCGACTCGTTATGTCTCTCCTCGAAAGCAGAAATAGTATACAAGTTGGATGTATAGATTAACTTAATTCACTAATAACTAATTAAGTGAAACAACTTAATTTATACGTATGTATATTCTTACAAGCTACTCGTTATATTTACTCGTTACTTGAGATAATTGGCTTGGTATTTTACTCCCCCAAATCGAAAATAGTATACAAGTTGGATGTATGGATTAACTAAATTCACTAATAAGTTATTAAGTGGATTAACTTATTTGATATATGAGCGCTACTCGTTATATATACTTGGACCAATTGACCAATAGACTACATTATGTTTACATTATTTCCATAATTTACCAATAGCGTTGTAAGTTTATAAGTTGGATTAGCTGAATGCATCGTTAAGTTATTAGTGGATTATGTAATTTCATCAGTCCAACTTATGGTGCTTGTTGAATTCATTCGTTACTTGGGCTTATTAACTAATCGACTCGAAACAAAATACGATAGAGCCCAAGAAAAAGTAGATTACAACAGGGGGGAGGCCCAAAAAGGAAACAGATAAACTATTTATTTAAGAATTTTGGTAATTTTTGGCAGCCACATTCACTCGTTTATTTTGGGGTTTCATATGTGGATACACGCATACATACATATATTCATATATGTGAATGTGTGTATTTTTAATCCAATAAAAATGGCCTGAAGTGTGTTGCGACACTTATGTCAGTCCCACTGATTGAACTACGTGTTGATGGCTGTCAGAAGCTGAAAGCACCTGGCAAAGATGTCCTTACCAGACTCCTGGCTGCTGGCTGCTGACTGCTGGCTTCTGGCCCTGGACTGTCAATGATAAAAATGCACAGCAAATATTTGCAAGACACTTTAATTTATCCATACTCCTATACCGACACCCACACCCGCACCCACACACACGCATACAAGTTAAAAAACAAAAAAAAAAAGTGTCTTGAAACTGTTGACAACTAAATGTATATGTATGTAGTTTATACATACATATATCGAGTCACATACAGAGGTACATATGTTATATAAGTAATTTGGTTTTTTTTTCCTTTTTGGGGTTTTGGCTGAATTTTTTCCATGTATTAATGGGAGGTGTGGCTAAGGGTTTTTCATGCTTCGTGCGCCGTGAAACGAGATACGACACACAAACATACTAATCCACACACACACACACACACACTCACACACACATGGCCAAGTATGTGGAAAATGAAACAAACTTCGGTACTGAGGCAAAAGAACGAGGCCGAATGGCACCGAAAAAAAAAGCTGCCATTAAATAACAGGACATAAGGATACATGAGTAGACGGACCTGCGACATTCTGCTGCAGGGGGCACACCTTGCTTGTTGCTTGTTTCTTGTCATACAAGCCTTAGACACACACACATACAACAGATGCCGCAGTCGACAGAGCTAAAAAAAAGGGCAATCCCCTTCAAAAATATAGGATACTCTTAAAGCGACTTCTACACTATAAGCGAAGTATTTTTATTCTTACCAATTAGTTAGACTTCTTTTATGTTTTCCAAAGTGAAATCATGTCAAACTAGTCAACTTCTAGATACCCTAAAGTTCCATATAAAGTGCCTTAGTAAATATTCGATATGTTAACAGAATAGTCTCCAAAAGTATTTACTAACTTTTGGTTATAAGAATCTTCTAATGGAAAGCTATCATTTAGATATAGATAAGATATTTGCTAGACAAAAGCTAAAGACATTACTTGCTTTTTCATATATTGCCCTTTATTAATTACTTTTAATAATTTTCATTTAAATTCAATTAGTTTATTTCTCATGAGCAAACTGATAGAGAATTGTAATAAACGCATCCCTCCAATGATCATTCAGGCCATTTATAACCTTACTAGTGTCAACTCTCTGGAAAATTCACGAATATTTCTATTTTTCAAGTCATATGTAGAATTAACGAATATAGCAACTTACTTCATAAAAATGTGTGCAGTTTTTAATCCAAGTTTCATTGCATAAATTCTTCAAGTTTTTATGTAAATCAGTTGTTGCATCATTGTGGGCCTAGTACCAAAATATAATTCAAATATTAATTTCTATACATGCAATTTTTTAAACCACTTACAGCTCGTGCCTGGAAGATGCATAATATAGCCAAAAGGGCTAAAATTGTCTCCATACTTTTCAACTGTAAAGCCATTTCGAACTGTCTGGTTGACATTAGTTGAAATCAGTTGTTTATATAGTGGAAAAAGAAAGCAAAAAGTCGTGGTGTAGTTAATTTACATTGTTATTAGTTTGCTTTATTCAGCATTTCTTTGAAAATTCGTGACAAGTATAATTGAAATTTTTGTTATAGACTTGATTTTATTGGTTTCTATGGTTAAAAACGTGTGAAACGTTTTTTGCTTTAAACTGGACAAACTTAATACGATTTCATTTAAAATATATCTTCCACTTGACACATCCCAACAATATCAGTTAAATTTATGAATTTTAGGTTCACTATATCTCAATCAAATGATGTATAAACAAAGTCTTAGAGTCAATTTAAGATTCGAGAAAAGACAAAGCCTTTAATCCTTTCTAAATTGATTGATATCATTGATTGATATGTAATGTCGATCTGTCTATATGTATGCAAAGGAAAGGTTAATTCGTACTTTTATGGCTCTCTTTATATTTTTCACGGTTAGTTCACTTATATAAGTATAATTTAAGAACAGAACCTAAATGGTAAGGGAACTCCTAATGTCGTAAATATTTTAAAATGTAATCTCTTATAAACGTAGCAAGTTCTATACACTATACACTAATAGCCTTTATTTCACCATTATAGTTGTTAGCGGACGTTGACGATACTATGCGCAGTACGTTCAAGTGGCCCCTACGACACCCGGACAAAGCCTGTTACGCGCGAGCCCAAGCAGATAACTGCCCACCTCCCACCCGACCGACCGAGGGGTGCAGCCGTATAACGCACGGCACGAATCGCGTGGACAAAATACACAATAGAAAAGACAGACAAACACATAATACTATAGCTATCTATTAACTAAATGGGATAGTATAGATGTTTTAAGCATATTAATAGAAAACTCTGAGCCGATTACAGGGAATAGAAGGTTGTAATCAGAGCAGAGGACCCTAAAAGGTTCATACATAGCATAGTTAGAAGAACAACGACTAAGGGATAAAGGTATCAAAGGATGTCTACTCCGACTACATGGTACCGACTGATTCACCTGAGCTAATAACTCAGGCGAGTCGATATCACCAATTAGGAGCTTGTGCATAAAAATGACACCAAGCATAATTCTACGGTTAGTTAGGGACGGAAGGTTAATCAAGAGAAGTCTACTAGAATACGAAGGCAAATTGACATTGCGATCCCAGCTTAAGCCACGAAGAGCAAATAGCAAGAACTGCTTTTGAACGGATTCTAGTCTAATCTGGTGCGACTCATATTGAGGTGACCAAATGCAAGATCCATACTCTAAAATAGGACGGACAAGCGAAGTAAAAAGAACTTTAGTTGTATAGGGGTCATCAAATTCTTTTGACCATCTTTAATGAAACCCAGGACACTCATGGCCTTTGCGACCGTGGTGGAAATATGGGTGTTAAAATTTAACTTATGGTCCATAAGTACGCCCAAATCATTCATATTATTTAGACGTTCTAAAGGGCTATTGTTTAGAATATAAGTGACCAGTTGAGGAGAGTTACGAAAAAAAGTCATTACCTTACATTTGGTAGTGTTAAGATTTAGTAGATTAAACTGGCACCAGGATTGAAAGTTTTTAAGATCAGCTTGTAGCCGACTAAATGAATCTGTATCTTTATAAGTAAGACAAAGCTTGACATCGTCAGCATACATAAGCACACGCGAATGAACAATGACTGATGGAAGATAGTTAATAAATAGTGTGAAGAGCAGAGGGCCAAGATGACTACCTTGAGGTACACCAGAAGTCACAGGAATGGAAACGGAAAAAGAAGACTTAAAAAGTACCTTCTGTTTTCTATTTGTTAAATATTCTCGAACCTAAGAAAGGAAAAGGGGTGGAAACCCAATGTCGCTCAGCTTAGAAAGTAATAGGGTATGATTAACGGAATCAAAGGCTTTGCTGAAGTCAGTGTAGATGACATGAGTTTGTTTACCATTTTTGAACCCCTTGATAATTATTGATGTAAATTCTAAAAGGTTAGTGGTTGTAGATCTACGTTTCACAAACCCATGTTGGGATGGCGAAATAATAGAGCTGCAAAAATGTTGCAATTGAGAAGTTATAATTTTCTCAAAAGCTTTCGGAATAGCGGACAATTTTGAGATACCCCTATAGTTAGAGGCTACGGACTTTTTGCCATTTTTATGCAGAGGAATAATATACGACTCCTTCCAAATAGATGGAAAAGAGGAAGATTCTACAGACAATAGAAACAATTTTAAAATGGGTTTACATAATGCGTTTGCACAGAACCTGAGTACACATCCAGGAAGACCGTCTGGCCCCGGAGAATAAACAGGTTTAACTAATTTAAGTTCGCTAAGAATAGAACTTTCATCAATCACTGGATTGAAAATGCAATTAGCCTTTTTTAAATGATAAGGATACGGACTTGCTCGATATTCCGTTGAGGAATAAGTTGTTTTGAAAAAACTCGCAAACATATCGGCAATTGCCTGATCAGTGCTCGCTTTTTTATTTTGAAAAGACAAAAAAGATGGGTGCACAGAGGTCTTACGTTTAGAATTAACAAAATTATAAAATTGTTTAGGGTCAGAAGAAAACTGAAGCTTACACCGCTGAAGATAATTCTTATAGCATTGTGTATTAAGCATCATGAATTTTGAACGAGCGACTGTATACAGAGCATAATCTGATGAACGACGTGTTTTTTGAAACTACTTATAATATCGTGTCTTCACATTTTTCAAATTGGATAGCTCGCGAGAGAACCAGGGAGGTTTGTTAAGCCGCTCCAGCCTACCAAGAGGCACACAAATATCAAAGAGTGAATTCAGAGTATCATAGAAAAAACGAACAGCCGAGTTCATATCACTACAATTGTACAGATAAGACCAATCGGTAGTAGCAATGTTTTCATTAAGGCTGGCAAAGTCAGTCTTACGAAAGCACCTAGTTAGAGGTAACTCATTTGAACCAAGTAATGGTGAAAGCAAGGGCAAATCAATTTTTAAATTTAATGTAGGATGAAATTTGTCTTCTGGAAGAACAAATGGTTCGATCCTAGAAACCTCACAATAAGAAGAATCCAATACAAAAATAAGATTTAACGATTTTCCATTAGAATTTAAGACAGGATTGACTTGGGATAAAGATAAGCCTAGAAGGCCATCAATAAAGTCATGTGACAAAGAGGGCAGCAACGTGGTAGATTCATCTGTTAGTGACCATGCTAAAGCGGGTAAATTAAAATCACCTACAACTATGAGCATGTCTTGACTCGAAACTAAAGAGGAGACAAACTGAATTGCCTCTAAATGATTTAAATATACCACCATGTCTGACAATGGTGGAATATAGGAACAAGTAATGAAAGCATTAAAAGATTTAAAATTTACCTTAACACCGACAAACTCAATCTCCTGGGTACTAGAAAATTGAATCATTTCAGATGAAACCAATAAAGCAGCATCAACAGCTATCAGAACGCCACCACCTATGCGAGAAATCCGGTCACGTCTGAAAATAGAAAAGTTTGTGGAAAAAACCGATGCATCAGCAATATCAGGTTTTAGCCACGTCTCTGTGAAAGCTAGAATGTTATACTCAAAAGAAAGACTATCTACATAGAGATTAGGAAGTTTAGATTTCAGTCCTCTAACGTTCTGGTAACCCAGGTTAAGGGACGAAGCTAGTTTTTTGACACACCAGCAGATGCTGATGTGGCAGGAATAGTATTAGTTGTTGTTGTAGGCAAGCGAATCGGTTGCCGATTTTTCTTTTTTACAGTATATTCCTTAACTATTATATGTTTGGGCCAAAAATTTTCTCGACATATAGTGTCGAAGATATTGACAGAAACACTAATTTTAAAGGACGAAATGTCCCGAGAATAAAAAAATTTAAACTTCTCCACCGCAATATTTGAGACGTTAACTTTCTTTCGAATATATGTAGCCTAGAAACAAATATATGTTTCTTTGGTGGTATGCCAACGAGAGGCCGCGGTCCCGAAGCGTCAGCCGCAGCAGTAACGTTGGACAAGTCACCCACTGCAGCAGTCAACTTGTTCACGGGGCCCTCGATACTTTTAGAACTATCGGCAATTTCCATTGGAATGGGTAATTGCCCAGACACATCGGACACTACAATGGGCATCGTTTTTAAGAGATCATTCCCAGGTGATACCGGTAATTCCTTACTAATCGTATGTACAACCGGGCTCTTAAACGATATCAATTGCTGTACATTAGGAGTGGACGGTGCATGAGACCGGTCGGGGACGATAAGAGACGCTGGCGGATCTACAGATACAGAAACACCCCAAGGACTGGTCCTTTTACGTTTCGGAGACTCATTCATAAGCGATAAACTTCTGAACTGAGTCTCCACCGCAGTAAACTCCGCTTGGAGTTTATTAAAACCTGCCCTTAAAGTGTCAAAACTATCTCTAGTCCGCCTCATGAAAGAGCGCATCTCATTCTCGACCTCCCGGCAAGCATCACATCCATATTTTAAGCCACCACCTTTAGCAATAGACTCCTTGATTCTGCCTGTGTAACCTGCACACTTAACGTGAACCGCATTGTCACACAACCAACAAAGAATATCATCATGGGAGTCAACCGCATTAGTAGCAACTATGCAATTATTTTTTGAGCAGACAACCATTTTATCAAAAAGTTTAATTTAATTGAAAAAGGAAATACAAAAAAATAAAAATTCTAAAGGTTAAAAATCTGTGTATAAGAATATACTGACCAGTTCTGACACAAGGGTTAATGTGCAGAGTAGGCCTTCACAACTAAAGAATAAATATCAAAGAAGCTAACATCGGCTATGCCGAAGTTTATATACCCTTGCAGTCCTTGGTAACAATAATTTTACATGTTCAAAATTTGTTTTCTGCAACTCAATTCATCAATATACAAACAAAACAATTTTACTCTCTATTTTACAATTTGTTCTTCATCTTCCCTTATTCCCAAAGCAAAGCAACGCACGCATACACATACAGTTCATGTAGCGTTGCGTCTGTGTGTGTTATATTTATCCGATCACATTCATACTTTGGGATCTGGGGTTTTATATCCAATATTATCACATATGTAAATTTCATAGCATACTCCGATTTTTATGAAAATGTCCCTTCTAGTTCTTCTAGAGCTATATGATATAGTGGTCCGATCCTGATGGTTTTCATACTTTATTTTTCCCGGGTAATAAAAAACACGGAAAAAAAATTTCAGACCGATAGCTCTTAAGACGGCTGAGTAAAACGCATACGCACAGACTGACGGACGGACGGACGGACGGATGGACGGACGGACGGACAGACGAACATGGCTATATCGACTCAGCTTCTCATGCTGATCAAGACTATATATACTTTATCGGGTCGGAAACGTCTTCTTCTGTGCGTTACAAACATCTGACCAATTTTATAATACCCTCTGCAAGGGTATAAAAAGAAATGAAAACACAAAAACAAAAACACGTATCACAGAGTCGCGGGTAGGCAAAAGACGAGAGCGCAAATCAATCAAGAATAGGAAAGAGCGGGAGAGCGCGTCAAATTGAACACATGCAACAACAATTTGTACGCAAGAGCGCGAGAGTTAGTTAAAACGGTAAAGACACAAAAGCAAAAGAGATAAACAAAACAACAACACCGCTAATGCAAGTATTGTTGTAAGTTTTGATTTTATTTAAATTTAAACAAAAACGACAGCAAGAATTCGCGAAATGAAAATAAAATTCGGATGTTGAAATTATTATTAATTAAACCGATAATTTAAGAGTTATGTAAAATTATTTAATCGCGAGAAAAAATAAAAGTTGATAAGCGCAAAAAAAACACGTCCGTCCTCTGCAACGAGTGAAAGTTTGAGGACTTCATGTTTTAAGGAAAACTACATTTTCCTTAAAATCTTAGTTGTTTAAAACGTCCCAATCTAATTAAGACAACTCGAATAATTCGAATGATTCGAGTGCCTTAGTACATTTCGATGCTTTGACACTCAACTCATTGCCTTTCATTAAACAGAGTTTCAAATTTTTAGACATTTCACAAGTACTGTGTACAAGTGTGAAACTCATTCATTTCATTGCGTAGTAACAAGCCATTCATTTAGACCAACTGACTTAACTTATAAGTATGCGAAGTTAAAGCAAATGTATTTTTACAAAGTATTTATTGATTATATTGCCGTTTATTTTAAATAATTTACATTTATATCTTTCTCTTAAAATTATCACCAACAAGAAATCGTTAAAAGAATTTTAAAAGACTTATTCCTCCAATGATCGTTTTTGCCGTTTAATATTCCACAAGTGTTAATTCTGTAGAAAAATCTTCAAAATTAGTATTTTTCTAGCCTTCTTATTTAATTTTAGTGGAACTTACATCATAAAAATTGGTGCATATTTTATTTCAAGTTGAATTGTCTCTTTCCCATAACAATTTATGGTATTCCATACGGACAATATGTCCAATAGTTGAAAAAGTAATAACCATCATCCGGACTGCAAAGCTGTTCAATTCCTTCACATAATTTGTAATCAATTGTTTATATGGAGGGGAAAAGAAAAGAAAAAGTCGTGATATGTTTAACTAAAATTGTTAATAGTTAAGTCGTAAGTCAAGAAAAATTGCAAGTTGTTCATTGGATAACTTATTTATATTGGAATAATCTAGTAATTCAGTCGATCCGAATTTAGTAATTAGAAGACCAAAGTGATAAATACCATCAACGTCTTAAACGAAAGTGTTTTTAATACATATGTATAAATTTGCTTTTGTTTAGTCAGTACCTTGTCCAGAAACGAATAATTTTGGATCAAAGCAAGACAGTAATTTTTCAACTCTTGGTATATAAGAAATGGCTAAAAAGCAAATGCCCAGAAATATAATTTTGTTTAGCCAAGACATTTTAATATTTTACACTGATAAAAATTACTTCTCATCGATTGTTTTTATACAAAAGCATTACCTTGAATAATTCGTGACAAATTTAATTGAAATATTTGTTTTAGACTTGCTTTCTATGGTTATGTCAAAAACGTGTGGCTTGATTATTATTTTTAAAATGGGAAAATTTTTTAAATAAAGATAAGACATTATAGGTAATTGGCCAATCCGTTGGTAAAGGTCGGCTTGCTCGCTTATAATCTTGTAATTCCTGACTAGATTTAGCCTTGAAATTGTGCAAATTGTTAACTGATGACAGCACTTGTTGGTTTTATAAATAGCTATAGGGATACGATGACTATCTAAGGCTCAGACGGCTTCTGAAAGGGTCTATAGATCGTCGTTCTTCTTCCCGAAGTTAACAGACTGATCAGTTTTTCTTTCAGTTGACTAAATTGGTAACTTTTTGAGTTACTTTATAGTACAGTGAAAATTCCACAGTAAATCAAATAATCAAAAGCCAAAGCTTTGGGGGAACAAACTCGCAACAGCTTAAAGACACTTTGAACTTCCTCAGATTAAGAAGGGTCGATGGCAAAATCAGTATATTCGGTTCGCTACAAGCCAAGTAGTACTGTATATGTACTTAAGTATCCACATATGTATATTCGCTATTGACTCCCTTTGACCATAGTCCCAGCCAATGCATTGGCATAAGGCTATAATAACATGTCTAAGGTATGTAGCGTCTTTGCAATTTTCAGTTTATTATTCTGAAGCTCCAAAATTTATCCGCTCATAAATATCAATAGATAAAATCATTTATATAAACCGTGCAGAAACCCAAAGTACAACGAGAAATATATGATAATAATAAAAAACTAGTTTAACTAACTTTTTCAATGTTATTATAAAAGCAGACAACACAATTTCACAACTTGGTTGGAACAAACGAGCGAGGAGCAAAAAAAAAAAAAACAAAAATAAAATCGAAAATAGAAACTTTGCCATGGCCGAGCGTTCTTTACACATTTTACTAGTAGATTTTAAGCCCCGAACTCAATCCCATCTCCTCTCAGTTTCTACACACACACACACACACATACTGCTATGCGTGTATAACGGGCTCTTGCACACTTTTTCCCTTACCCCTACCACTCTCCCACTCGTTTTCTGCACCTCTTCTCGCCAAATGAAAAGTGCAGTTTGCTAGTTGTAAGCTTTTTTTTCTCGCAAAAATTGCATCTTTTTGCATGGCTAAACTTGACGTTCCCCCTCTACACACTTTTCCCATATTTGTTTTTTGGTATTTTCAAAAATTTGTATGTATTTTTTTTTCCAGAGGGCTGGGCTGATGTTGTTATGCCGCCTATAACTTGGTTATTGGTGTTTCTACTTAATTAGATTTTTGGGCAAAGTTTATGGCCAAATCGAGTTGATAATTGTGCATATAAATCAAAAATGTAATCCGTAACAAATTGTTTGCCATTGCCACATGAAGGAACAAACGGACAAATGAAAGAGGATATAAAATATTAATAATCTGTTTCGCCTGTTACTTTTTCCACCATTTTATTATTATTTTCCACTTTTTTTTTTCGTTGCGCTTCTTTTTTGCTGAGTCTGCACAGTGTGTTGGCTTATGATGTTTTTTCAAGTTTTAGTAACGTTTTTTTTACTTTTTTATATATTTTATTTTTTTATTTATTTATATATATTTCTTTTGTTCTTTATCATTAAACGATGGTTAGAGCATCAATTTATCATAATTTATTTAAATATTTTCTATATTTATGAAATGAAAGATTATTTTATAAATTTGGATGTAAATAAATCACTTTGAATAGAATCAAATAGATAAGAATATTTTCGTTTTCTGGATAAAATATAAGAGAATTGTAGTCATTCTACAATTTTTTAAACTAGAAATGAAAGGACAAAAGAGCATTTTGAAGACATTTTTGTGTAATAATTTTATTTATAAAGCTTATTAGAAGAGTTTTTAAAACAATTTGAGACAACTTATTCAAAAGCATTGATTGAGTCGATTGTGTTAGATTCCAGGCACGACACTGGAAGGTTGGTGCATGCTTTTTTGTTAATACTTAAACCAATGTGCATCTGGCCACCGAGGGAGAGAGAGCTAATGAGTCAAAGTGTAAGTTTTGTTTCGCCTGCTGTGAGCGGGTTTATTTTTTTGGTCTTCTCAACGATAAGGGGTAACGGCCTGAGGCGGCCTGAGCGTCATAATTCATTTCCACATAATTTGACTTGCACACGCGCTGTGCGGCGGTTTGAGTGTATAGCGAAGGGAACAGGGATAGCACATGGGAGGGGCGTCATGGTTATTGTGGGTGGTGGGGTGAGGGGGAAGGAGGGCGGTTGTACCCTACCTGCCGACTGCTAGCCTAGAGAATCGCTGGCAGGTTCTTGCCGCAGACAGCTGTCACTTAAATTCACTTCGCTGACAACTGCGTCGAAGTGGCACTGCCTGATGGGTTGCGGGCTCAGAAAGTGGGCGGCGATAAGGCGTATGAGCTGGCTGGCAAATTGGTGACGAAGAGAAGGAGTGGAGAGGGGGCTTATGGGGTCATGCTAGCTCACTTTTGTGGGTACGTGCAAAATTTTAAAAGCTTTTCGCGTTCAATGAATGTTGTTGCTCTTGTTGCCAATGTACCCGTTGTTCTTGTTGTTGACTCAACTTTTTCTTTTGTTTTTCTTTGCAATGCTGTTAGTCCTAATTTGTTGCGTTTAACGGTGAAAAATGTAACTATAAATTCGATTTTAAAGCTTAAACACGAGCGAGAAAGAGCGAGAGGGAGAGAGAAAGGCAACAAAAAGTAAAGAAAAGTAAAGTCAAAAGTCGGCAAACGGAAGCTGAAAATTTCTGGCATTAAAAAAAAAAGTTTATACACATAAATTTACGAACCATTAGTAATGAAATCTAGAACAGTAAATACCATACCCTTGCCACATCAAACTTTTATAGCTGCAAATGTTTTCGACAATTGGTCAATAAGTCCATGACCTTTTAAATGAAACATGCTTTTGTTTTTACACCTATTCCCAGGTGAGTTGTTAACGTTTAAAGATTTGGCGTTAAAGGCATTTGTTTTGTTAGATATTCACATGATTTCGTGTTCCTGAAAACAGAGAAGAATTGGGTATTAATGGATTGCCTCCTCACAATTACCATTGAACATAGCCCAAGTCATTTGGCAAGTTTTAATTACCCAAGCGGCCAATCCAAATCGAAGTCAATCCATTGCATCTTGGACCGAATGGCCAAGTTTTTGTTTTGGTGTGGCCTCATGTACTTATAGATGTTATTTCATTTAAAAACACATTGCGTATACGTAATTACAGAGTTCTGGAGCATTGCAAACCTTAAAATTCAAGATTTTAATAAAAACTAAGTTTTCTGTTGGTCGTTGCTCTGTCTTAAATCTATTGTTTTAACAATCTTATGCAATTTTAAAATACGATCAGCGACTTGCCCGTTCTGCTGTGGGAAAATATATCGATATTTTCTATAAAGAATTAATATATATTAATATAGACCATTTACTTTATTAAAAGTGACTTTCGTTTCGATCGTTGCCATATCTTAAGTATATAGCTTCAGCAATATAATTTCAATCCAAGATCAGAGTAGTTGTTCAACCTAATCGAAACATCAGAACTATGTTTAAACATTTTCATAGGTAGTTGACATTAAGGTGAAGTTTACTTTTGTGTTCATATTTTTTTTTTTTTACTTCTGCTCTGTTCTGTTTTGGAGTGGCAATCCGAAGCAAACTCAATTTAAAAGAAAAATATATATCTAACTGGATAAACAGACTTCTAATGGGATATGTTGGCAAATAATTTCATTTGCGGACGAGTCGAACGAGCCTGTGCATATAAATGTTGCATACTTATTCGGGCAATGTGCCATGAATTTGCTACTGTTTCGGTATTTCTTTTTCTTTCTGTTCTTTTCGACATTGCGCATTAAATGCTGAACATGCTTTCCATATAAAAATGTATTTGATGCTTTCAGAGCAAGCAAGCAAGAGAGAGGGAGAGATATATAGAGAGACCGAAAGAGACAGAGGTTGATAAAGAGTAAAAGAAGCAGAAGAGATTTGCTAGAGTTGCAACGAGTACGTTGATGATATGATGATGGGCCATCAACATGAAAGTGTCAAAGACAAAGTACATGGCTGAGTGCATATTTTTGTATGACAATCGCCTGTCCTTTGCTCAATGAAATTCATGACTTACTGCACTGAAATAATAAAAAACCCAACAAAAGTAGTAGCAACTTGCAGTTGGCAGTGGCAGCAGAGATACAAAAAAACAAATAAAATGAAAAATGCAAATGGAAATGAAAATACCGGCATAACTCTCAATCAGGTGGTGGAATGTCGTGCTCGAATGCAGTGACTACAAATGATAAAAAAAAAAAAAAACCAGAGGGCCGGGGCTAACTTCGACCGCGTCAAAGTTTGTATACCCTTGCAACTTTTTTGGTAACTCTTTCCTTTTCAAAGTGGAAAAACTTTTTATCTAAAAAGGCTAATGTTTGCGAAAGAACGGCCTACAATCTTAGCATAGGAAATAACGAAGATATTGATCAAAGTCACTGTTTTCCACCGATCGTTCCTATGGTAGCTATATGATATAGTAACCCGATCTTTATCAAATTCAGCACAGTCATTAACAGATATATTAAACTAACAAATGTTTAATTTGAAAACAATCGCGTCAAAAGTAACGAAGTTATTGACAAAAGTCACTGTTTTCGAAAGATCGTTCCTATGGGAGCTATATGATATAGTCACCCGATCTTGATCAAATTTGGCACAGTCGTTTATATGTGTAATTAACTTACCAATATTAAATTTCACGACAGTAGTTCAGAAAAAAACGAAGTTATTAAGAAAAGTCACTGTTCGTGACTTTGTCATTTGTATGGGAGCTATATGATATAGTGATCCGATCCGGCTGAATCCGAGATATACAACGCCTGCAGTATATACAAGCTTACATGCAAAATTTCAGCTCTGTAGCTCTTACTTAGGACGGACGGACGGACGGACGGACATGGCTATATGAACTCGTCTCGTCATGCTGATCAAGAATATATATACTTTATATGGTCGGAGATGCTTCCTTCTATGCGTTGCACACTTTTGACCAAAATTAATATACCCTTTTTGCAAGGGTATAACAACCCCGACCAAATGACCTGCACATAAAATGGTTATGTATTTGCATTACATTGTGGCATAAGGCTGCTTCATCATCACGAGCACTTCTCTCACCTGACCTCACCGTTTATGCTGATAATGAGGATAATGGCCACGTTGCATGTCATCGACAGTAAACTGAGACCAAATATATGTATATACCACTAGGTAGATACACATTTTAATGTTCAACTTTTTCTTGCCTTCATAAACATAAAAAAATTGACTAGAGATAATCATGCTGAATATTGCATACTTAATTGAAAGCCATAATCACAAAAAAATTCAAAACTGTTATAAAAAAAATTGTCAACTTTTCATAAAGTTAATTAGATTTTTTATTATTAAGTAAAAAATATAGTTTTCTCGTTAGATTTTCCAATGAAATTATCGCAAATTAACTTTTGCAATTTTTTTTTTTTGCCCATTTTGATTTATGTATTTGCTGCCCATCGATCAAAAAATTTGATTTCAATTGCCTTCGACTAGAGAGAGAGTTGAGCGCTCTCATCACTCAAATTCAGTTAATCAAGTTTGTCAGTTTGGACTTAGGTCTAGACATTAGTCAAATTGTTAAATGTTTTTGTTTTTGTCTTTTGAACAAAATTGTTGCAATTGTACAATATATTGGCATTTTGTATTTGTGATATAGTATTTAACTGGCCGTGACAGCGGTTTTCCCTTTTGGCATAAAGTGTAAAGATGCCTTGGCCAAGAGGAAAACATTTATAAATCATCGGATTAAAATGGGAAAAAGGGGCCAGTGCACATTTATTGGCATTAACCCCGGACTTTGGCCGTCGTTGACGTCTTTGCTGGTCGCTGGCTCATTAATCTTAGTTAGCCATTTGCCTTCATACTCTTAGCATTTGCCACTTTGCCCTCAAGCCGCTTGCTGCTTCGCTGTTCTTCAGATTGCTTGAGATTTTCACAACTTTACACAAATAAACAAAACGAAATGAAGGAAAACGACACAAGAAAAAAAAAAACAAATTTTAATTCATTTTAATTTGTGCGTGTTTATCATTTTCTTTTTCATTTTCCATTCTCTTCCTCGCCTCACGAGTCATTCGAAGCCCTTTAAGTTTATGGGTTAAGCAGCCTTAAGCCATCCATTTAACAAGTGCCCGGAAGCAGAATACAGGACACAGGACAGACACAGACTGAAGCATTTATGATGGATTTAAACTGGCAACAAGAAAATGAAAACAAAAACAAAAAATAACATGAAATGCAAAAGAAAATTGAATTGATCTCTGTCATAAAATTAAAAATAAAAAGAATTTAAACATTTCACAGACAAAAAGGACTTTAGCAAATAAAGTACATGCTTTATTTGTGACATTTTTGTTATTATGGATAGCAATCTTTTTATGGCAATTTCTTAATGAAAAGATATAAGAAGGACGCTGCTTGAAATGCATTTCAATGAAAGCAAAGAAAAAGTTTTGGCTTAATATCTCAAAAGGCTAAATAAAAAACATTCTTTAGCCTTTTAAGTCATATACTTTACTGGGGAAAAAAAACATTAAACTCAAGGCAAGTTAAGTAAAATTTTGTTAAAGTTTAGCAAGTTTTTTTTTCCTGATTAGCGCTAAAAGGATTTACTATAGTCTTTCTTTTTGGGTTTTGTTATTTATTTTTTTTTTACTTGATATTGGTGCCACGTGTCGATATTGGTATTGAAGAGGCCAGTGTCATCAATCAAATGGTTAATCAATTGAAGGAGAGAAGAACAAAAAAAAATAAAAATAAAAATAAATACAAAAACGTGCATAAGACTAGCCTTTCAATCACTCTAACCCCCATTTTGGACTAAGCCAAGAGGAGCCCACTATACATAGTTGCTGGCCATCACAAATATCCATTAAAACAATCGAAAATGAGTGGGAAGGCAAACAATTCGTGTTCCTGGCCTTTCTAATACTAATCATAATTTTTGTGGCAAAAGCAAACAAAAACAACAAACAAGAATTTGTTGACCAACATTTAGCAAATGGAGCAAAAAAGAGCTCACCACATCACTGTGTATAAGTATGTGTGTGTGTGCGTGTATGTGTGTGTGTATGTATTCAACTTGTACTTACATATGTATATCTGATTTTGTAGATACAAATCCTATTAAAATCTCTTGATTCCTGGTTTTGTTTATTTCTCTACCATTTTTGTGTGTCGCAAAATCCAAAGAATTTTTTGCTCCTTTTTTGTTTTTGGTTTATCATTAAATTGGCTGTTGCAATCGCAAAAAGGGAAAACCATTTTTTGCCATTTCGCAATTCCAGCCACATTTCAACATTCCTCCATTGCTTCTCTTTATCCTATAGTGGAGTTTTGTAATTATTTTTCACTTTTTTTGTGGTTGTTTCTGTTACCTCTTCATTTTCTTTACAATGGTTAAGAGTTGGAAGGTTTGGCTGGATAACAAAAACCAAAGGACAGTCTTGACACAAAATAAAAGGTATAGCTGATCGACTTGGCAATTGACTAATCATCAGTAAAATTTCATAACTATTAAAGAGAATCATCAATATATTTTTAAACATTAACTTATGTCTCCTTCATCTTTATTTAACAACAAATAGTCAACAATATCAACATTAGTCTCAATGGAAATAAATTAATTTTAGGCAAAAAAAAAAATTCTAATATTAATATATTAATGTTATATTGAAACATTTGATTTCAATTCCATTTAATGGGTGTCAAATATTCGACTTTGGTTTTTGTTTTTTTTCCTTTATTATTTTAGTTTGCTTTTATCATTTCTAGCACATTTTCCTCTATAACCAATTGTTGTACAAAGTATTAGCGTCCCATATGGGCCCAGTACCACCCACCACTTTACACACATATATACACACACACACACACACACACACTATGAGACTATGACCCTAATTCCCCTCTCTGGACCCTCTTTGGTTTTAGTTGACTATTTGTATTTTATGGTTATAGCCGCATATTGGAGACATAAAAACAGAAAGCAACTATGAATGAGAGACAGAGAGAGAGACAGACAGAGAGGGAGGGAAAATGAGAGGGAAAGAGTAAGATACGAAGCAATTTACATTTCATTCTCGTTTAGTTTGCTGCGAAAATTAAACTTTCCCTACCCAATTATACCAACCCAAGCCGAAACCCCTTCCTCTTATTTCACGAATTCTCTGATTGAATCTCTCCATCAAGTGGCTGTTAATCCGAGAATCACACACATACACACACACATACACACACTCATATATATAGAGTAGTCAATTCATATTCAATTGCAGCCTTTTGTCCTATCGATTGCTCATTTGCCTGAGCATACGAAAAAGGATGTCTTCTTCTATGTAGTTATCAATCCCTTTGGCCGTGGCTCATTTGATTCACACCACCTCCAAATGGGATCTCCTCTTATTTTTGCCCTATTTCAAGTGCCACTTGGAGCGAAATGCGTAAAGTGCCGTTTCGCATAGAATAAAATGATATAACATGGCATAGGATGGTAAGGGAGATGGAATGAAGCACCATGAAGTGGATGAGTGGAGTCCACTTGACAAAATCACACACACACACACACACCCATTGATACATGCATATGTGTCTGTGTGTGAGGACCTAACGCCTTGTATTCCCAAACCCAAACCAATTCCATAACACCATCATTCCATTCGTATCTACTCTATTTTGTTATAATTTTTATGTTCTTTTTTGCTTTTTCCATTTATTTCTATTTTTTTTTTTATTCTTTTTGGCTATTCTGGCATGTCTGATCATCAAGTCTGGTTCACTGGGTGCCTGTCAATTTCATTTGGTTATTCGTATTATGTATAAATTCAACTCGATTCGATTAGCCAAAACTCAACTCAGCTCAGCTCAGCTCAACCTCACATGGCGTGCGTCTGCCTGAAATGTGAGCACATCAAAAATAATGTGGAAAAGCTGTTCGATGGTTTTTCGGTTTTTGGGTTCTTCTTGTTTTCCTTTTTTGTTTTTGCCAAGGTGTGCACGGTGTGCGCCAATGGAGCAATGAAATTTTGTTGCCCCTCAGGTCCAGGTTCAGGCTAATGTCGCTGCCATCTGAAAATTAATTTCGTTCGCATTGTAATAGATGAAGATGAATTTTGCGTTTTGATTAATTAAAGTTGACGAAACGTTTTAATTAATCGATTAGTGGATAGGAATTGCAATTAATTTATCTTTCAACTAACATCTTTTGACGTTGTATCAATTTCATTTTCAACTTGATATTCATTAAAGGTAACAATTTATTCATTTTTAAGGCCAGAAATAGATTGGGAAACAAATGTAAAAAGGAGATGTTAATTCGAGTTGTACAAATTTAAGCAAAATACCTACTCATATATGTTATGTATGGCTAAATTAGTTCTTAATCGTAGTATACCCTTATATGTAGAGTATATATTTAAGGTATATTGATAGCCATTTAGAGGCCATTTCATTGCCAAATATTCAATAGCCCGAAAATATATTTTTGTTAAATTTTCGCTACCATTTTGGTTAGATTGAAGAGCAAAAAGGAACAAAAGTGAGTAAGTTGGCATTGTGAGGATGGCAGGGGGGCAGCTACGGGGGGCATACTGCCAGAGAGCAATACGAACAACTTCCATCTGAGCAAACAAAGCTGCAATTTTAATGAAAGTCATCTCGCATGCATGCATAGTCGGGGCAAAATGCGAAAATATGTACGAGTCTTCATGTATTTTGCTGGGGTGGAATGGGGATGGTTGGTTGGTCTGGCAACGACTGTGGCAGGGGACTTGCCACGCCCATACATTGTAGTGGCTTTCATTATTGTCCTGCCCCATTGTACGTGCGCTCATATTTCACAGCTGCCACACACTTACTTAGTTATTGTCCTTAGCCATTTTTATTCTAATCAGTATAATAACAGAAACGAACATGGCCCAAGTTCAAGTCCGAGCACATTTTTTTTTCATTTAGGCAATTCAACATATTCCGTCCAGCTTTTAGTACGATCTATTATTCCTTTAGCCATAACAGAGTGCCCAATGTGGTGGTTAAAATGGTTTCATATTGTCCCAGAGGTTGAGAAAATGTTTCCCAGTTTCTATGCTCAATCAAGGAGCTTTAAGTAATATCGCTCATACGACATGTTGTACATATGTATGTTATATTACTATTAATTTCCTACCAATGCATAATTTGTCTAGCAATTTAAAATATAAGAATATGTACTTAGAGTAAATCTTTAAAAGACATTGAGGGGCTATCCGAAAACCAAAAATATAAGTTTTCGGGATCATCATAGAAATTGGAAAATCACTTTCTAATGTAAAAGTTGTATTTTGAAGGCAAAGACGATTCGTAAAGATAATGTTTTGGAATTTTAAAACAAAAATGTTTGGTTAATCTGCTTTTTTTAGACTCTATTTTCTAGCCAATTAAAAAAACTGTATACATATCTCAATTTAATATTTTATAAAATGTCTTTAAGCAATCGAAAATTATGAAAAAAAAATTAATTTCGATTCAATTTTTAGGAAAAAAAAAACATATTATATAGCAAAGTTAATGAGTTTTTAAGAATTTTCAGTAATTTTCGAATTGAATTTTTTGTTAACTTACCCAATTTGTTCAGAACTGTATTATCGAATGAACATTGAAAGGATAAAAGGGATCGGCAGACATAAGACGTAAACTTGATCCAAGAAATACTATTCCATCCATATAATAAAGTAATTTTACACATCTTGTCTCACCGAATTCGATTGTTTTATATAGTTATATTCTGCATATATACCTATATGTGTGTTTATTAGTATAAATATAAATTAAAGCATTATTTTAATATAAGAAAGCCGTTTCTTTAATGCCTCTGTTTAACATTTTAAGCATTTGATTACTATTCTTATGTTTTCAAAGTATATACATATATATTATTATATGTATTTGTGACTTTATGAATTTAATCATAATTGGTGTGCACACACGCACACACATCAACATACTTATAGTTGTTGTTGTACATGAAATAAATTGGCAATTGGCCATTTCATTTCCATCTGCTGATGGTATTTTGCGGTTGCATTTGCAAGTTTCCGTCCTAATGAGGCAAACACAAATGTTGCCATGGCAAAGAAAACACAACTGGGTGTTGAGTTAGAGGGCAGTGGGTAGACGCCTTGTCATCGATTAGTTAGAGTGAGTTACAAACCGCAAGATAAGTTTGCCTAGCCTGGACCTGGTGGTGGTGGCGACAACCACCTATAACCAGAGACCCACTTCAGCACCACAATGACGGTTAATTGTGGTTTATTTGTGCCAGAATATAAGCAAATGGATTTTTGAACCTGAACACAAAAAATGAGACATAGTCTCAAGCAAAAAAGAAACTTGAGAAGGCAAAAGGACTATAGAATACAATATTTCTATAATTATTCACAATGGAAACCAAAAATGGAATAGAAAAATAGAATAAAACCAACCAAAAACCGAGAAATAAAATTAAACGAATCAAGTAAATTTCATTTCAACTAGACAGAGCTTAGTCGACTGAGAGATGGAGTAGAAATTAAAGTCTAAGGTTAAATTTGCTTACATTAGGAGCGTGTCTGTGTGTACAATACATAAGTATGTAAGTAGATTAAAATGCTAAGCGAATAATTAAAAATTCATAATTGGTATTTATAGAATTAATTCAGCACAAAGGCATAAGACTTAATTGCCTTTCATTCTATTATTTCTAACAATTATTGATGATTATCCAAAATGGAAAACAAAATGCATAAACGAAATAGCTAAATTTTAAATGGAAATAGGTACATACATATAACAACAACAAGAGCTAACTAAAAATCAACTGGCAATCCCAACTAAATGATTAATGGATTCGAATTTCAAAAATCCAAACGAAAACAAACGTATAATTTGAAAAGTTTATAAATTGAAAACGTTAGCTAATGAGGCACATTTGCAACACATGAAGCAACATTTTTTTCCTTTTTTTTTTGTATTATATGTATACCTAATTAGTAATAAATTTGACTTCAATTTATTGTTTCCATATAAAAACAAAACAATGCAAATTGATGTTGAACTTTTATGTTTTTGTTTTCTTGTTGATACCTTTTATATAATTTAGCATAATCAAAAGCATATATGTACATAGTTTATTAATAAAGCTGAGAGAAATTAGACATTATAATATAGTCCTCTTTTCGATGGACTAGAAATAAGTTTTAGCCTTTGTTTTTTTTGTTTCTTTTTAAATTATTTTTTTTTTTGGGATCACTTTATTTTAACTGAGAATGCTCCAACTACAAGATTTGTTTTAAGTTTTTTTTCATAATTTTTAACGACATACAAAATTTAAAATTCATTATTTCATATACATATGCATTTAAATTATTGTTTATTTTGTTTTTAGGATTTTTTATTCATGGGTATCTCTTAAAGTCGTTACTGTATTTGAATACAAATTCTGATTGTTTGTTTGTTTTCGTTTATGCTTTGTTATTTTGTGCTTTTTATACCCTTGCAAAAAGGGTATATTAATTTTGGTCAAAAGTGTGCAACGCATAGAAGGAAGCATTTCCGACCATATAAAGTATATATATTCTTGATCAGCACGACGAGACGAGTTCAAATCGCCATGTCCGTCCGTCCGTCCGTCCGTCCGTCCGTCCGTCCGTCTGTCCGTCTGTCCGTCCGTCTGGATCAACGCAAACTCCTCCTAGACTGTTAAAGCTACAGAGCTGAAATTTCGCATGTAAGCTTGTATATACTGCAGGCGTTGTATATCTCGGATTCAGCCGGATCGGATCACTATATCATATAGCTCCCATACAAATGGCAAAGTCACGAACAGTGACTTTTCTTAATAACTTCGTTATTTTCTGAGCTATGATCATGAAATTTAATATTGTTGAGTTAATTACACATATAAACGACTATGCCAAATTTGATCAAGATCGGGTGACTATATCATATAGCTCCCATAGGAACGATCTTTCGAAAACAGTGACTTTTGTCAATAACTTCGTTACTTTTGAAGCAATTGTCATAAACATTTATATTTCTCAGTTTACCATAACTATTAATGACTGTGCCAAATTTGATTAAGATCGGGCGACTATATCATATAGCTTCCATAGAAACAATTGGTGGTGAACAGTGACTTTGATCAATATCTTCGTTATTTTCTAAGCCGTTTTTTCGCAAATATTAGACCTTTTACACAAAAAACTTGCAAGGGTATACAAACTTTGACGCGGTCAAAGTTAGCCCCGGCCCTCTGGTTTTGTTTTGGACAGTTTTCATTGTCCGTTTGGGTGTTGATTTGATTGATTTTTCAAAGTGTCAATCAGTATAACGAACATCTGTTCTAACATTTAGACAATAATGTGTGAGTATTAATTGAAAACAAAACGAAAAAGAAATTACAAAAAAAAGTGATGATAATCGGTTTGCTTTTAATAATCAAGCACTTCACAATTGTTCCACAGAATTGAAACAATTATTGGAAAATTGCATTGCAATTGCTTTCAGAAAACCACACAATTTTCTTCCACTTCAATTTGTATGCAAAATCATTTTCCAGAATTTCCAATAAAGTGTATGAGTATACATATAAATTTTTCTGAATGTGTGTGTGTATTAACTGGCAACAATATCTTCATCATTTTCATCATCATCATCATTATTATTGATATTGTGCTGAGTTGAGTTTTGTTGTTTTGAATGGTATACGTGTGTGTGTGTGTACGTGTGTGTGTGTGTGTGTGTGTGTGTGTGTGGGAGTCTTTTGAAAAATTAGATGCGTAAACATTTCCATGGAATTGCAGGTGGTAAACTCATATATTCCTTATTAGTTTTCTTTAATGAGAAATTTTTGTTTGTGTTTCTCGGATTTTCGTTTTCTTATTACAATTACAGTGAATGGCAAGGCGAGAAAGCCGCAGATCGTACCAAATAGACACACTAACTAAGCTGGAAATTGAAACTCAACCCATTTATCTATCTATTGCAACAAGCTACTTATGTTTGTAGACAAAACCAAATATCTGGTTATAATTTTTGGATTTTAAACTATCCTTAAAAGATTTACTTTTTCCAAATTGCTAAGAAATTAACCAAGTTGTCTTTGTTTTAAATATTATCATATACATATGTGGGAATCCCTTTATCCTAATCACTCTTAACATTAACATTGATATTCCTGACATATGTTGATATATAATTTGATTTGCAATGTATCGTTTCTAAGAGAGTTAAATACATACATATATACATCAGTTTCTTGATCTCAATATTCCCAAAATGAATTAATTTAACTTTTCCTTGCTAAAAAATTTGAGTCCACTTGGGTCTGGCTAATAGGGTTTAGCTATATATATTCCCAAAATCACTGAAGGATTGATGCATTGTTTCACTTTACTTTAGAAAGTTGTTGAAATGCTTTACGGTTGAAGCTAATTGGTTAATTTCGTACTTAATGGTACACTAATCTTTTAATATTTATACCATTTTAATAGATAAAATCGCATTCCACATGAAACTAAAACTAATTTTCTTGTAGCACGAAAAGTGAAGGGTGAAGCTATTCATTTGGCCAATTTGTTTTACTCGTTCATAAATCCTGACTTGGAATAATAATATATAGTTTTTGATTTGATAGCTCAAACAAAATGTTAATTCATTGTGTAACCTTTAATCACTACGAATCGGTTACGTCCAACTAATGCAATCTAAGACAGTTATCACATATGGATCGGGCTGTTTTATCTCACGATAACTCGATTTCACCGGGCTGCCTCACCCGGCAAATGGTTCCATTTTCCGCCATTATAACACGTCTTTTAAGTGGAGAAACTCAGAAAACTACAGAAATTTTAATGGAAGATATTATTTATTGATGCAACAGAACTAAGTCAAGTATTGAGAAGGCTTAATTATGTTTAATTATTTGCTGAAATTTAGTTGATTTACTTTTAACTTTTTGTAATATATTTAAATAAATAAAGAACAGATAAATAAACTAACCGTCTAATATTTATCTTCTTTTCATATGGAATTGTTTGGTCTATTCATCTAATCCTAACTTAAAAGGCAGTCCAATGATCGTTGAAAGAGTTATTTTTCAACTCCTTATTGAAGAAAGTTTCAAGGTCGGTCTAAATATTTAAAAAATGGAAAAATATTTTTAAATAAAAAGGTAAACAGAAAATTTTGTGAGTTTACTACACATGTAATATGTAATGGTTAGGTGAAGTTAAAAAAAAAAAAAAACTTTATCTGATTTAAGAGTGGAGTAACTGAGGGGGAAATGTATGAAAGTTGATGAACAAGTTTCATGTTAAATTTGCAGCAATTAAGCATAATGCGTAAAGTTTA
This sequence comes from Drosophila willistoni, assembly GCF_018902025.1. NCBI lineage: Eukaryota > Metazoa > Arthropoda > Insecta > Diptera > Drosophilidae > Drosophila > Drosophila willistoni. The sequence goes on along the minus strand of NW_025814053.1, from coordinate 3,661,333 downwards.
CATGGCTCACACCCTGTGAATTGAGGCATAACCTCAATTTCCTTTACCTAACACAAATGCCAATCAAAGAGCCCTGGTTCTCCCGGCCCTCATCCTAGTTGTAGGCAGACCAATTTCCACTGCCACTTCAGCTCATTTAACACGACAAGCGACAAGACAAGTTGCAGGAAAATGAGAATGCGAATGAGGATGAGGAGTTTAGGTGGGTTGAGGTGTGTGAATGAAGTAGTCCTCGTCCCTCCCCCCACCCCTTATAGAACGGAATAGGAAGAGCGTTGACGACTTTGCCACCGGCTTCTGTGATTGACAAAGCGTTGACGATAAACTCTTAAATGCATAGGCAGTGGTGGGCGTGGCATCTGGTAGTGACAATGCCAAAAGGCATTTTATTCCTCCTCATTCCCTCAGCTCGGTGTATGTATGTATGTGTATGTGTGCGTGGCCCCTCTCGCACATGAAAAGGTGTAAAACTTTGAACATGAAATGGCATGCCGATTAAATTAATGTGCCCAGAAGGTGGAACCTTTGGAAAACCTTGTTGTGTGCCTGGAATGCCCCCCCTGTAACAGGAAAGTTGCCGGAGAGGGGAGAGGTAACATCGCTTGGTCTCTGGGCTAATAAAGCGACAACAGCGCAACAACATGGCCCATAAAAAGAAAAAGTTCGAGTGAGAGAAGGTGAAATAAAAAGACAAACTTTAAGCCCTATCCACTTGGCGTTGCTGTAACTAAATATGCACAATGACTGGAGGGGATTGCTTTGCGTACGACAACAACAACAACATCAAAATCTCAGTTCTCCATTGTCCTGGTGGGGCATTGACATCTACATCTTGTTGACCTGCAACAGAGACCGCATAGCCCACGTGGGCATCAACTGTCAGTATACATACATACGCATGTCACCATGTGCATGCCCATGTAATCATTATTAATGACAATGTTAGCAACCTAGCCACCTAGCTAGCCAATTCTGGCGGTACTCCCCCCCCCCCTCTCTCTCCCTCACCATTATGCCTGATATATGATGGCATGATGGGTAAGCGGATACTTCCATTTAATCACGACTCAAAATGGACATTGAACCCGTTCAACCCCAGACAACTAATCAAAATCAATTGTGGCAGTTTATCTTCTGACAAGAATTTAACCAATTCTTTATTCAAATAGCGTACAATATGTTTGCCAGATTGCTTAAAATCAATCAATACTAATGAAAACTTGGTAGAAACAATCAAATTGCTTAGCACTTACAAGAATTGACAAATCAAAAGGAATTTTAAGTTTAAATCATTATTTGTACCAGCATCAAAAAGACTTTTAATAAAAATCCTCATAAGCTCATAAAAAGTTCTCATTATTTTAGAAAAAATATTTCTCTTCTTATATATGTATAACTAACTAAGCATTGTCACAACTGCAATCGTACTAAGTAAATATCTTTCAATTAGTACTTACTAATGTGCCTTATACATAAGCTCAAAGAAATTTTCTTTATCTATGTTTAAGCTATAAAGGCTTGTTTTATTGCCTATGAAAATGCATAAACTATAGGTATATAGATAAGTAGGAACACATCAAATTTGTTTGTATCTTCTATAATCCAAGTTTGTCAAGCTTTGTGGATTTTCTGAGGGTATATGCAAGTCTGTGTGCAGGTGTGACGAGGTGGTGACCAGGTGAAAGGTCTCCATGCGCCATACGCTCTAAATACGTTTTCCAAAGAGCTCAGCTAAGTACACATTGGCCTAAGTGTGTTGGCAAATCCTTGCTAGTTTGTCTGCATGTAAACGAGAGTTTTCTAATTTATATTTAATGCTTTAGGAATTTGCACTATATGCTTATAAGTCTTTATATTTTATTATACATACATACATATATAGATATATATATATATACATGTTCTATGTACACCATGTATGTACATAAGTGAACATTTTCAAGGAAAACCTAACAGGATTCACAATTTTTAATTGTGTCATGTGACATGTAACTTTTGCCAAGTTACTAGCTAAAATAAATAAACACACACAAGAACGTACACACACCCAAGCACACACACAAACACACACACACGCATGCAAAAATTGCGAAAAAAGTTTTATTAGTAAAGATTTTAGTTTTAGTTTAGCTTTAATTAAGTGACTAGTCAATCAAAAATATACTTTTAAAAACAACTCAACTGTAAACTGCAAAAAAATATATATTTTTGGTGAGTTTTGATTAAAAATCGAACGAAACTTTTGAAGATAATTCCACAATTTCTCGTTGCATAGGATATACGCGTATTAAATTCTTCTATTAGTCCTTGTTCTTTACAAATTTCTTAGAAACCAAAGAGCATTTCTTATTAAATTTTTAATTGAGCACAATTTTCATAGCGGGGCGTTCCTTAGAATTCTGCGTGGATTGAGTATCTAGTAAGTCATTAGTCCCAAAAACTCGAAAACTGCATTTTTCTTGAGCATTTATTTAGATTTTTTTCACAAGGAACATTAAGTAAACTTAATGATTAGATCAAAACGATATTGATTTGTAATATATTGCGCTATATTTGGTTAAAATTTTTAAAACTTTACCCGTATTATGCATAACTACATACAATTATGCCAAAATAATGCCAATATGCCCTAATACCGAAAATTCACCAGTGGCATCAAACATTTTGACCAAATGGTTACAATCAACAAAATTTCTTGTTATCAAAATTGTATAAATATGCTTTTATAGTCTTACAGAGACTTGAAATTCAATACGACTCAAGTGTTGTATCTCTCAATATTTATGAACGTTTCCAGGAAAAACTCACTTAAATAAGAAAAAATTGAACCCACTTATCTTGCTTGTATATAAATTAAAGATTAGAAAAATGGAAAAAAAATTAAAGTGTAGACAAAAACCCAAAAACTAACAAAACCAAATCAATACTTTTGTTAAGGTCTTTGCATAAATCATAGGCTAAATGAAAAATGGAATAGAACAGCTAAACTAATAGAGAATCCTCAACAAAATTCAAATTCGAATTTCATTTTTGTTCGTGTCAAAGCATTTGGTGCTTAATTAAAAAAACGGAAAAACTCAAGAAATACATATATACATCGTCATCGTCATCAGAGAACTGGCTGTGAATGTGTTTTGTATCTTAAAGTTTTCTACGTATTTGTACTTCAATTCCCCAATCAGTAAACCAACCAACGGTCTCTCCTTGGACTTTGGATAAAAAGAAGATTTTGCGCTGTAGCCAAACCTAAATAAACTTGCCTCCCAAGGGACTTGCCCGGGGGGCTAAGGTATGGCGGGGCAAAAATGGCAACAGCTGTTTTGCAACTTCTCTATCTCTGTTCTGTGTGTGTGTGTGTGTGTGTGTGTGTGTGTGTGTGTGTGTGCGGTGTGTGTCCACACTTAGCGTCTGTATGGCAATTATTTAATGAAAATGAAATAAAAAAAAAAATAATAATAAAAATAGAAGAAAAATTTAATAAAAATACTTTGCATGAAAACCATTTGCAAAGCTCAAAAGGACTTGGGGCCAGCTTACACACAAACACACATGCATATGCAACAGTATGTGTAAGAACTGCTGGGTGAATGGGTGAATAGAGTCGTGGGCTTAGGGAAAGGCGAGGTATTCGTTGAGAGGTGGCAAATATTTAGTTCCCCCTTTTAAATATGCAAATGGATACTCGAAACTATTTTATTATTCACACAAGTCCAAAGACGTATACACCGATGCATACACACACACACACACACAAAGGATACGCACGTACACACCAATACCAACAACAATAAGTAAGCAACAAATTTTATTTGGGGTCCAGAGACTACCACGCCCACTCATCAGACTCTTTAGTGTTATGTGCTGTTTACGATATCATAAAAAAAAAGGAAAAAGAAAAAAGGAGAAGCAAAACAAAAATAAAATAATAACAATAAGGAAAACCAACAACAACAACAACACATCATCACACAGAAAGTATTGAAACGTACAAAAAAGAGAGGAAAAAATGGGAAATTCAAGAAATACTGTGCTATATTTGTAAAAAAGTGATGAAATGTTATCTGGGCAGGCACTCCATGTGGGCCACTCTCCGATCGAATTGATTGAAACTTAAAGTAGTTATAAAAAAAAAAAAAAATAGTCGTTATTGTGAACTCATGATGGAATGTATGTGTGCGTGTGTGTGTGTGTAGGTGTGTGGGGGACATTGTCAGAGCTTGGCTACTAAGGTTTACTCTGCACTTACCCTAATCATGCTATAAACCTTAAGTGATGCGCCATGAAATAATAGTTAATAGTAGACAAGCACGTTTAGCTTCGTTTTAGAGGTGTAACAGCAAGACTATTACTTTGGTTTACATACTAATGAATTTGGTTTACATACTTGGCCATTAGCTGCAGTTGGGTATTGATAAAATTGCCCAAAAACAAAAAAAAAAGTTAATATCAGCGAATTTTACTATCAATTTAATCAATCAATTTACTTGATAATTTAACTTTTATGGAAAAAATGCTGAATTATAAAAATTTCTTTATAAAGTCACTTGTTGAAATTTCATAGCATACTTATCAGGTCAAAGTATATAAACATTTACGAAAAATTTTATAGCACACTTATTAGAGCAGTTTGAAGAATTTGCTCTCGCTATATTCATTCAATCGAGAGCAAACGCATTAAATCTAATGAAAAATTTCAAAGCATATTTATTTGGATGAATAAATTTGAAGGTTGGGCAACTAAGGAATTTCGCCATGCTGTGCATGCTTTTTGTTTGTTTTTTTACCTTTTTCATAATGCCAATTAATTTTGATATTTTTAGTTAAATTAATTTTACTTGAATGCGAGGTTTTAGGTGAAATTTTGTTGAATGCAATTGAAAACAATAGTGAAAGAGACGAGAGAATTTGGAAAACTATAAAAGCGATTTTAAGCCTTCAAACGTTTATGCAGACACAGACAGACACACACACACACACACAAATATACATACACATATTACAGGAATTTGCTATCATGCTGACATTGAAATGGAATATAAATAGCGAAAAGGGAAATAGAAAGACAGCGAATTCCAAGCATCGACAGCGACACCAACACCAACACCGACAACAGCATCGACAACGACAGCTTGTGCAAGAAAAAGAATTTGTCTGACCAATAAGCCGCCTAGACATGGCCACGACCCCACCCCACTTCACCCCCCGAACAGCAACCTAGAGACCCAGGGAGCCAGTCCTTACGTCTTTACACGTACACTATGAACCCGACTCAAATCATGTCAACTTAGAGGCACCAGCAGCAGCCAAAGAAGTGGCCAACTCTTTTTTATTATTATTTTACTTTATTTTTGAGTGCGGGGTTCGGGGGGGGGTTGATGTCTGATGGTCTGTAGGGGTCCAGGATCTTCATATATTTGCACAGGAAACGGAAAACGGAAACTGTTTTGCCTAGCTGGGCAGCTCCATCAGCTTGAGGGCAATGTGAATGAAGTTGGGGATGGTTTTGGTTGTGTCGCTTTCAAAGCGGAAATTATTTGCCTTCTGATTTGCTGGTCAAAGGTCGCAAGCATTTGGCATTTATTTTCTTCGTCTTCAACTTCGTTTTTGTATAGCTACGTTTTTACATACATATACCCACTTTTTCACTTTGCACGCTTCTTTTGAATTCTGTTTTTCCTGGCTGCTTTATATATTTCTTCTTCTTTCATTCATTCGTTGTATTCATTTATTATTTACGAAGGTGGTTTGTATTTTTGCAGCTGTTATGGTAATTGGTAAACAAAACAAAAAAAAAACCCAAGGCCCGGACTGGTTTCGACCTTGCCGACATATATATACCCTATCGAATTTTCATGTTGCACTTTTCTCATCCATTTATTTAAAACAACTGTCGAAATAAAGAAACAATAACATTTTTCGGTTTGATCGTTTCTCTTGCGAGTTGGAATCTGAATCAGTTACTGATTTTCCTATTAAAACTATATGACATACTTACTCTGACCCAATTAAATCCGAAGTGGTCTAGGAAAACTTTGCGTTAATCCAAACGGACAGACAGATTGTTGCTTCTATGCATTTCCTATCTGTGACTAACACGAATAAGCCCTTTTTGAAAGAGTATGCAAAGAACTGATAGAAAAAAAATTACAATTTGCCGATTTATTTATGTTTTTTTATTTGATTTTTGCGCCAGAAAAGGCATTGAAAGCTCAGATATTTGCACCTTAAATAGGAAAGAAGAGAAAGAAACGGAAACCGCAAAATCAAGCTTCAACTTAAAACACTTATATGTATATAAGGAAAATTTACTGTGGCCAAATATAATTAATATTAAAATTATAATGATCGATGCCTATCTTTTAGGCATCAAAGCAATGTCATGATGGATAGGGCTATCTCTCCTCTATATATATACGAAATTCAAACAAAACTAAGTGTATTTTTGGGGATCGTCTAACTTTATGTAAATTTTGAATCTTTTAATACATCAAAGTGAACTTGCAGTGTTAATGTCATGAGATTTGTTATATCTTTTATATGTTATGTTATGGTTCTTTTATATTTTAGCAATATTCAATTTAGTCAATTTCAAATATACAAATACATATATACATGGTAATATATATATATATATATTACCATTAGTAGTTGAGGTTATTGTGTATAATATTAATTTGATTAACACTTGAGCGAAGACGACTTTTTCATTTCTTTTATGCTCAACAATTTTCAACTTGTTGAATCCAACTTTGTCTGTCGTTAAAATATGTGTGGAGTGAAACTATTTGCCAAACAAGTTCCGGTTGAACTTATGGTGATGTCTGCCTAGAGGCGTGGTTCCATAGCAATGGCAAATGGGAGATGCACAGGGAAAGGAGACAAGGACAGGGAGGCTTTCACTTGTCGTGATTAGGCGCGGCACATTGAAAAATCACCGGGAGCTGCTGCTTCTGCCTGCTACTGCCTGCTGAGAGCTCTCACCTCAGAGGAGTCAAGTTGTCGAGTTGGAGCCATCGAGTCCTTGCCTCGGCAACTTTGTCTGTGGTCCTCTCCCATATGCGTGTGTATGTGTCAACGCACATAAATTTTCCGGGCCGAAACAGAAAATGGCGAATGGGAATGAGAAATACGTTGGATAGGTGGGTGGGATATACACACACACACACACACACACACACACACACACACACACACACACATACACTGGCATACACCTACACATACGAAGCAGCTGTAAAAACACAAGTCAAAAGTCGGCCAGGGGCGTTCTTTTCTTAGCAACCGGCAAGGCAACAATGTGTATCCAAGTCCATGTCCCTGTTCCATGGCCTCGTCCTCGTCTGCTTTGTTACACTGTATATGTGTGTGTGTGTGTGTGTGGGTGTGAGTACGCTTTCCTCATCATTCTCATCTGTCTTTTTTGTGTGTTACGTGTGTACGTGTGTGTGTGTATATTCTCACAGTGGTTTCAAATATAAACAATTCCATCTAGTTTCAAGCTAAATTTCTAATTATTTTACATAAAAGGGATTAATTATCAGTTAGTTAAACTATTTAACTTATCATTCTTAGTGTACTATTTCGGATAACTAAAAAAACTGAAAATATAGAGTAACAATAAAAACGGAAAAAACTAGAAACTTCTACTTGAAAAACTAAAAAAATCTGCATATCATACACACAGGCGGATCTAGAGCTATTAAAAACTGCAAATTTGTCCCCCAAAGTATGCAATTGAGGCATATGAAGAAATTGTAGATTATCCTGTGGATAGAAAATAATCTTTGAAGTAAACATTATTTACAGAGATTTTTAAAAATTATAAATTTGTGGAAGCAATGAATAATTTGCCAGCCTATTGCATACTATAAGGGGCGGAATTCCCCCATTTCGTAAGCCCTAGATCCTCCTAAGATATATCATTAAAACCAAACAAATTTAACACTTTTAGCAGATTTAACGTATTGATGGCTATGAGCCACTGTGGTCTACGGTTTTTTGGGCAGGCCCCTCATCAGTGTGTTTGTTTTCAATTTCAATTTTTACAATAAAGCCGCCGCCCTGGCGACGAAAGTCAGGACTTCCTCTTGGCAACACTTCATGCCACTTTTCCTCAATAGCACCGCAGCTCTTGATGTCGGCCAACGAACTATATACAATATAGAAACGTATATAGGTATATATATATATATATATATATATACGTATAATGAATAACGGCACAATTTCACACTTCCTTTCATTGGAAAATTACAGTGTTCAAGAGGGAGGAAGAGAGCGAGAGAGAGAGACAGATGGAATGAGTGAGTGAGCCTTTTGTTTTCGTCTTTGCCTGAAAGCTTTTGTGTAATAAGCACAAAAAAAATCTGAACACGGCTGCAACATTTTATAGATCAATTGGATTTGTGCCTTGTGTCTTGTGATTTAATGTTTAATTTTTATCTACTTTATGGCATTGCAATGAAGCGTCAACTGGCCACGCCCCCCAAACAACCTATCGCCAATACCCATGCCATGCGATGATGATAACACAGCATGGAAAACAATGACCCATTTGTGCCATCAATAAAAACAACAAGCAAACACACACATACACATACACATAGCAAGAGACACACACGAGAGACATAGTCGTTTATTTACTTTGGTTTGTCCAAAATTTTCGTTTCTGTTTTATTCCCTCCCCCCACAACGCCCTTCTATCTGAGACTTTTCTTTTTTTCTTGATTTTGTCTATTATTTGGTTAAAGTCATGTCATACAACAAAAAAGAGACAAACGAACAAAAATCGAGCCCACATACACACACACACACACTCACAGACAAAGAGATAGAGAAGTTTTGGTTTATGTCCTCGTTTCCTGGCCATTTTGATAGATGGCTACAAATATTGCGGATATGAGATTGAGAACGATGTTCCACCATTTTGTGGTTAGCTTAATAGTGCTCAATTTTCTTTAAAGAAGATTCTTAAATATTTTTGATTGAAGTTACTATGAACTGAATTTAAGACATACATAATACAGTTTTCTTACGACCAAGTGGCAAAGCTTTTGGTTGCATTTGACTTAAGATAATTTCGGCTAAGAATATGGAGAGGGAGACAATTTTATCTGATTGCCAGAGAATTTATTTCAATTTACCATAGAAAATGTTTGTTCAAACGAGTTAACAAAGAGCAAGCAAAAACAGAAGTAGAAACAACTTTTAACTTACCATGATCTTTACTACAGACAGCAACTTGTGAGTTTAGTTAGTAATCTAATGGATTTAATCGACCTTTAGTTTGATCTCTCTCTCTCTCTCTCCCTCCCTTGTATTTTTCTTTTCCTTTCGTGCTTTAAAAAACTGTATGGACTACGATAAAAACTTAAACTCAACGCAACTTTGTCAACTTTGTGTGACATCATTGTGGCCACAGTTGTCTCTCTCCTTCCGTCCCCTAACTATGTCTCTTTGTCTATGTGTTTGTGTGTCTATATATATATATATATACCACGACCACAGACACAGGCAATTGCATTGTAGAAATGTGAACCGCAAAAAGAATAGAAGATGGAGTTGGAGCTGGAGAACAACCACAATCCTTTGCTTACTTGTTATTTCCGCTGGCCACTTACATGGTATATTAAAGTTACAGCATTACAATGACCCCTACAATACACACACACACACACACATACACACACACACAAAAACCGATATCCTTAGAGGGAGAGGAACCTCTTCGTTTCCAGTTTCTACCATTTCATGGTCCCCACTCTTATCGACCCTTTTCCACTATTTGTTTTGTTTTCAACTATGTCTGCTAGTAGTCCACTGTGACTTCTACCCTTTATCTATCGAATAAATTTGAGTATATTGGACTTATAGAATCCTTTGTTTATCTATTGAAAAGTACTTTCACATTGTATATTTCCTTGGGCACTATAGTAAAATACATATGTACTTGTAATTTGCATACAGGAAACATTAAACAATTTGAGTCTTGTGCAAACCCCTTGAGGTATGCAACATCATCTTCATTATTTATGTGAACCCAAGGCGCATATTCTTTTTACACATGGCAAGTGCCCTTAATGACAGTCTCATGCGAAAGGGTATATCGCAATCGGTGCTGTAGCTGACGTTCACTTACATTTTTCTTTTGTCTTGGTCGTTTGCTCGTTTAGTTGCCATTTGATTTGAAACAAACGTTTAAGTGGGCAAAAAAATAAAAAAAAAAACCAAAACTTTTGCAATGGATGTACTACGACATTCAATGACATGTAGTGGGCGTGCCACACCGACACACACACACACACACCCTTTCAGAGAGAGATAAACTTGTCTCTAATCAGGGACAAGTTCTCACTTGGTATGTGGCGGCAAAACATTTTGAGTGATGCCTTCAAAAATCGTCTATCAAAAAGAGAGAAAAAAAAATGGATACTTCATAGTCAAAACTTTTCCAATCACTTTAAATTTGAGAACTCATCGTTTTTTTTTTTTGTGTGAAAAGTTTTACGTTTTCAAACTGTTTGAAATATTTAACGATTACCCATATAGAACGTGGGCAGGAATTGTGGAAACCCTATTAGCTTAAAGATTTAATTATATTTTCTCCTGTTTTTTTTTGTTCACAATTGTCCCGGCTTATGACCAGTTATCCAATTGTAATTAACAAGCGAATGCGTACTCAGTGGAATGGATTAATTAACACAAAGAATGACGTGAGGACAACGTCACCATTGTTAAGGCAATGGAAACAATTAGAATTGTGAATGTTGGGATTAAACATGAGAAAGAATGAGAGAAAGTAATTGAAAGGGAGTTACCAAGAGTAATGAGCAAAATCATTGTGATGATAACTTGTTATCGCAATCAACGTTCAACTTATTATCCATGGATAATCAATGTAGTTTTCATGCGAAAATATGCAAAAAGTTGAACAAGAATCGTTAACTGTTAAATATGAAAACTTTCGAATTTTCTTTGTTTAACTTATTTTTGCCTTCATTCGATTAGAAGCAAAATCAAAGGAAAAGTAAAAACTTTAAGATTTTATTTGCAACTTTTTGTGTGTTTAGCCGATTAATTTTTATGTTATCAAACAACTTTTTGTTATGATTTTAAACATTTATAGGTAGGGGAGAGGGCCCAGTTATGACCCGGGTTTTGAAAAACTTCGAAATTTTTTCTTCAGTTCCGGAAAATTAAAAATTAAGAAGTTTAACATTTAAATATTAACCAAACGCAACTTTTTTCCAAAGAATGTATGTTTATTTGAGTTACTCAAAAAATTTTGGAACAGATTTAATTTGGATAACTTTTTTTAACCCAAAAAAAGTGGCCCAGTTATGACTCAACTTAAGAAATTCACTGAAAATAAGAAAATATGAAAGGAATGTCACACGAATTGTTGTGATTTAATGGTTTACTTATTTTGAAGGGCTTCAAAGCCAAAAACAATGAAAAACCCAAAAGAAAATGGCCATAAATGAGAACGATTTTAAGCCCTCGTCGTCCATGTCACTTTCGCAGTTTTTGCAAGCGAAATAACATGCTTAAATGCTAGCGCACTTCGAATGAACATTTCCGATCGAGATCTTCCAGAATATTCTCGGACAAACTGGTCTCAATATGAAAATATCCTTTCCTTGTTGTTAAACAACAACAAAAATGTTGAAATTTGACAAATTTACATAATCCGAGTGCAAAAAAAAAATGGGACATAACTGGGCACCCCAGCTGAGTCATAACCGGGCCATTTTATAGTTTAAATTTTATATGTATATTTTTTATATACATTTTTTATTTACATAATCACATAAATTTTTATAGAATCACAAAATATACGGCAAATACAGTATTTTGATGCACCTTTTCACTGTTAATTTCATAAAATTTTGGTACTTTGAAAAAAATTAAAAATAACTTTTTCGCACGATTTTCAACACGATGATTGGTACGCGTATATACAATACGATTATTAACGTTGGGGTCTGTCCAAAAACTGCAGAACGTCTAACAAACATGATTTACAGGGCTCAATCTGTCATTCAATACCGCATTTCAAAAATATTTGAGAATGTCACAACTGGGCCTGAGTCACAACTGGGCCCTCTCCCCTACATGTATAAATTTACTTCTATACTTCTTGATATAGGAAAACCCATATTTAATAAATGCCAAAAAGTTTATTCAGATATATATTGAAGCAAATTTAACAATCTACTCAAACTATTAGAACAATTTTGTTGTGAAAAATTTTGAGTAATGTTCATAATAGAAATATGAAAACTGCATATCTTGTAGGTTATTTTTAGCTTAAAAGTCAGTTAAAATACAAAATTAAATCCATTTTTCCAAAAATCAAGTCTTTGATTTCAATTTTTATTCATCCACATATGCAGTACGCCGAATTTCACACTCGAATTTCTTGCAAAATAGGACAAAATTGCGAAAAAAAAGATGTGTTTATTAAAGATTTTTAAGCCCAATCTAGAGTAAACTTTTGCATTATTACTTTTTGGCACAAGTTTGTAAGAATTTGCTTCTTTAAGATTTTTAGTTAAATTCTTAAAGTTTTTACAACATATTTCCATGAAATCCGAACCATTGTGCTTTGCAGTTCCCAAAAGTATGCTATAAACAAACAGCCAACTGACTATAGAAGTCACAGAAAGTCAAACGAGCGAATTTCAAGGAAAAGGTTTTCACATTTCTGATTCCATTCATTTAAATGAGATACTAATATAGGAAAAAGATTGTATACAGAAAGATTTAATTTAAAAAAAAAAACAACTTATAATAAAAACAAAAAATCATTTCACATTTAGAAGACGTTTTTGGTCCTTGTTTCTTTTTGTTCCTCACAATCAAGCATAATTGCCTTGAAAATCAGATTTTCAGTGCGCATTGTGTAAAGTAAATTTTCAAAAAAAAAAATAATACTTTTCATTGTTAACTTTCTCACTCTCTTTCTCTTACTTGGCGAAAAAAGTGCCCAACGGAGAAAGCAATTTAGTGTGTGGGTGTGTTTTGTCTGTCTCTCTTTCTGTCTATGTGTTAGCCAAGCAATCTCCATTCTAACGGTATTTTTATAATCAAAAACCCTTTGCACGTTCAGCCTCTTTGGTCACATCTTCTGATCTCTTTGGCCATATAGTATTGTCCATTGTTTGGCCAAAAAAAAAGAAAAAAAAAAAAGTAGAAACCGAAATTAAAATGCAAGCCAAATCTTATGCTGCATGTGATGCCATGGGCCAGGACATGTCTGGGATATATACATATATATACAGACTACATATAGTATTCAGGACTATCCAGATAGCACTTTGAAATGCATTCGAAATAGCAATGAAGCAGGCGATAAAAAGAATTCGCTCAAAAAGCAATCAACTTGCCAACTATTTAAAGAAGATAGCGAGTAAGATTAAATTAAGACGACTAAAAATTAGTTCAACTGCAGCAACAACAACAACAACAAACTTACAAATCTCAAGTGCTATAGTGACCTGCTTTTCATAGAAAACTTTCTAGTATGTAGTTTCATTTTTCTTTTTTGTTCTTTTTTTATACCCTTGCAAAAAGGGTATATTAATTTTGGTCAAAAGTGTGCAACGCATAGAAGGAAGCATCTCCGACCATATAAAGTATATATATTCTTGATCAGCACGACGAGACGAGTTCAAATAGCCATGTCCGTCCGTCCGTCCGTCCGTCCGTCCGTCCGTCCGTCCGTCTGGATCAACGTAAACTCCTCCTAGACCGTAAGAGCTACAGAGCTGAAATTTTGCATGTAGGCTTGTATATACTGCAGGCATTGTATATCTCGGATTCAGCCGGATCGGATCACTATATCATATAGCTCCCATACAAATGGCAAAGTCACGGACAGTGACTTTTCTTAATAACTTCGTTATTTTCTGAGCGATTGTCGTGAATTTTAATACTGGTGAGTTAATTACACATATAAACGACTATGCCAAATTTGATCAAGATCGGGTGACTATATCATATAGCTCCAATAGGAACGATCTTTCGAAAACAGTGACTTTGGTGAATAACTTCGTTACTTTTGACGCGATTGCTTTCAAATTAAACATTTGTTAGTTTAATATATCTGTTAATGATTGTGCCAAATTTGATAAGGATCGGGTAACTATATTATATAGCTCCCATAGGAACGATCGGTGGAAAACAGTGACTTTGATCAATAACTCCGTTATTTGCTATGTAGGCCGTTCTTTCGCAAACATTAGCCTTTTTAGCTTAAACGTTTTTCCACTTTTGATGGCTATAGGTAAGGAAAGAGTTACCAAAAATGTTGCAAGGGTATACAAACTTTGACGCGGTCGAAGTTAGCCCCGGCCCTCTGGTTTCTTGTTATTTTTATACCCTTGCAAAAAGGGTATATTAATTTTGGTCAAAAGTGTGCAACGCATAGAAGGAAGCATCTCCGACCATATAAAGTATATATATTCTTGATCAGCACGACGAGACGAGTTCAAATCGCCATGTCCGTCCGTCCGTCCGTCCGTCTGGATCAACGCAAACTCCTCCTAGACCGAAAGAGCTAAAGAGCTTATTGACTTTTGTCAATAACTTCGTTACTTTTGACGCAATTGCTTTTAAATTAAACATTTGTTAGTTTAATATATCTGTTAATGACTGTGCCAAATTTGATAAGGATCGGGTAGCTATATCGTATAGCTCCCATAGGAACGATCGGTGGAAAACAGTGACTTTGATCAATATCTTCGTTATTTCCTATGCTAAGATTGTAGGCCGTTTTTTCGGACACATTAGCCCTTTTAGCTTAAACGTTTTTCCACTTTGATGGCTATAGGCAAGGAAAGAGTTACCAAAAATGTTGCAAGGGTATACAAACTTTGACGCGGTCGAAGTTAGCCCCGGCCCTCTGGTTTAACCCTGATTTTTCTTTCGTTTCCTGTGGTTTTCTATTTAAAGCCCTCACGCGCACGACTGAACACACACGCAGAGTGGAAAATGGTCTAAAGAAAAGTCATGAAGTAAGGCAAAGGTTTTCGCACGTCTTTTTTACATGCATGCCAACCAACTTTGATTCCAAATCGACAAAGATGATGACGATGACGATGACTATGACGATGATAATGGTTAGTCCTGAAACTGGTTAAAGAAAACTTTTTGATTAACCGTTTGACTTTTACTATCGTATACGCTACATAGTTGAGCTTCCTGCCAGGGGAAATCGCATAAATTGTAGCATCTTAGATATTGAAACATTGTCATTTACAAGATTTTCACTTTAGCCAGACATTGACTTAAAGACTCAGAATGAAGGCCTTGGCTTTCTAACAACATTATCAGCTAAAGAGTTGTAAAGAAGACAATGTTAAGCAGAGATTTCTTTGAACACTTTACCACACATATCTTTAGAGAGATTTTAAATGGAATATAAATATTTTAATATTCTTTGTAAAACATTTCATAAAAAATACAATAAAAATTTTGATTTGAATTTATGCAAAATTATAATTATATATCTAATGCAAATGGGCAAAGCTAACAAGTTTTTTTTTTTTGCCAAAAAACGATTATTTATCATAAATTTTACATCAAACAGAGACAGAGTGACCTTTGCTCAGATTCTGTTAATTTAGAAATTTTATATACTTATTACATATATTTTATCTACAATTTACTTGCTAAACATAATCTAAAAGACCATTTAAGAGTATAAAGTACACAGCAGATCAGAAAAAGAGCAACAAATTAAAATTAAAAGCATGCCAATTAAAAAACTTTATTTTGCTTAACAAATTTTGTTGATTAAATTTTGCTTTGGCAACGTTATCAATGGATTTGCCACTTGACTTTCAAGTCGGCACAAGCCATAACAAATATTCCTTTTAATAATTCACAGAGCGAGATAAAAGCAGAGTCAAGCAGAGAAATATGTTTGACAAGAGCGGGGTAGGCGGGGAGAGGCAACAAGTTAACGGCTTTAACGGGGTGGGGGGCTCTTTATCACAACAATTAGCCAAAGTGCTTTGCAAAATTTGTGCACTTTTATTGGCCATTTTGCCCATTGTAGTGGCTTTACTTCTAGCATCCATACATAAAGACCGTCTATTATAAATGGTCGACTGCGAGTTTTCGCTCACTGTATATGCGTGTGTGTGTGTGTGTGTGTGCGTTATACGTGTGTTTATACTGCGCTTTAACCAATTAGGAAATTACTTGAGTAAAGTGTTTGCAACTCCAGACAACCGAGTCTAAATAAATACAAATAAGAACTTTTGACTTAAGAGAGAGAGAGAGAACTTGAATCTAGCTTAAAGTTTAACTATTGCGGCCATGATCATTAGGAATGCTGTCTGCTTCTGTATGTGTGTGTGTGTGTGTGTTTTGGGTTTGATTTCCCTCAGCCATATTCCCATTATCCCTAGAGTTTAAGCAAAATCAATGAAAATACTTGAAACTTTTTTATATGAAACTGCGGCCTGAGGGGGTAAATGATGAGAAAAACAAAAACAAAAAATGAACTCAACAAACCACAAACTTTTGTGTGTGTGTGTGTGTTTTTTTTTTTTTTATACACATTACTCATGTAAGGGTATGAGAGCTTTAAAAAAATTTCACAATTGTTGATGACTCAATAGTCATCATATGAAAACCTTAAATAACTACTTACTGACTAAGCCATCCGAAAAATATATCTTAATAATCATTTTTAAAGCATTTTTTTTATTGCAGAAGAAGTTTAATATATATACTATGAATTGCAGTGTGTGGTTGCGTTTTTATCAATTTCTACAAAGTTTTATCTTCATGTTATAGATTTCTATATTTTTAACAGACAGCCAAAAGAAAGAAAAAAGGATATAAAATAATATTATTTTTCTTTTATTGACCTTTTACTTTTTCTTCAACTGCAAGCAAGTTAACAATTACATATGTAATATGTATATTAAATATTATAAAATACTATCTCCGAAAAATATTGAAATTAGAGAGGAAAGAAAAACTATAAAACTTTGTGTTTTTATTTGTTGACCTCGAGATGGCTTATAAAAGGGTTGATAAAATTATTATAAGTTAACAGTGCAACTATATAAAAATGTTAAAAAACAACTAATTAAAATTCAAAAATACTAATACTATTAAATACTATTTAGGCATTGAAAAAAAATGTCCAATAAATTGTGCCCTTAATTGTGCGCAAATAAATCTGTCATTTTACGTAAAGGAATCGATCTTGAATATCATAGTTTGAAATAGCTAAACGGAAAATCAACTCATATTTTTCTGCTGCCTTGGAAATAATTATATTTTAAAGAAGAACCTCGAACCGGCTGAAAGTCAAGGTTTAATTGAAATTTCAAAAGTTTCAGAATAGAATAAATATAGCTTTTAAGGCGGAATCCCCCTCATCTTCTTCCCCGAAAATTCTACACTGCTTTCTTATGGGTTAATATGTTTTAGAATATTATTTTTCCAAACGGGATTACTCAAATTACTACTCCTCAAGAGCTTGCGCTCTATATCTCTACATATATATATATATAAGTTAGGAGTCTTAAGTACGAGTCTGGTTAATGGATGCGAGTCTGGTCCTTACTCGGAAGCCAGCTATGAGTCTATCATACGTGTCGTAATGGGTTGGTTACAAAGGTGAATAGAAAAGTGCTATGTGATAGGAAGTTAATATTGGGTCAAGCGTTAAAGTGCTTACTCTAGGTATAGGAAGTCATTAATGGAACAAGTGGATAGTGTGGATTAATATGGGTCACAATGTACTTCCTAGGGTTATGAGATGTGTGTGTTGTCAACGTGACTTTTAATGAGAAGGGGTATACTTACTACCCGGAACTCATTCAGGAGTTTCTGGTATTGCGTCTCGTCTTCCTGCATCATAGTTGGTCGGTATGCACGGCATAGTTCTACTTGTTCTGTAGGAGTCGGCGTATCGTGGAGAAGCGTGTGTGCTAACTTATATATATACATATATATTTTTGAAGACCACTCCTGTTAAATATAAATTTCAATTTGTTAAAAATGTCTAACCTAATTAAGTGGGTACATACTTGACATGAAAGTGAGAAGAGAACTTTTTGAAAATTTCTGTTTTCAGCTAGTTTATTAAACAACTCAAAAATATATTACTAATTAAAGCAGTAGCCGACTGTTGTATTGTTATAAGTAGTTATGTGTATAATTTGTTCATATACAATTTTGTTTTTTTTTTTTTTGTAGTTTGTAGTTTGGCCAAAAACTTTCTTGTTAAACTATAATTAAAAACAAATTTGTATACACACACACTTTTCGTATACTCGCTTTGGGTTTCATTGGACCAGTTTTGCGTATGGATTATGTTGGTGAGGAGAGAGAGTTGCGAGGAGATTGCGGAGGGAAAGTGGCAACCAACTTTTTAATCAAATATGTGTCAACGCGGATTTATGAAACTAATTGACTTTAACGTTTCGTCTCGCGTTGCCAAGTAGCCAGCCGCCTAGGCCGAATAGCTTGGGTAAGAAGGGAGGAGGAGAGAGGTTGTGGGTGGTGGTGATGGGTCTCCCTGATCCTGAGACTGAGCTTCAGAGCCCACGAAAGAAAGAATTAATTAAAAAACTTAATCTGCTTTGGCAAAGCAGTTGGCACAGCAGCAGGCTAAATTCTCCTTCAAGTTTTGACGGTCTGTGGGTCGGTTTGGTACGTCGCATTGGTCGGTTTGGTCGATGGTTTTCGTTTTGGCGGTCTCTCTTTCATTGGCTTTTTGTAAACTTAAAGGAACCCAAAAACATAGTCAGTAAATTGAAATCACATTAATTGCCTTGGCAAAGCTTAAAATATAACTCAACATTTTGGATACTCTTTGCAAATAGTAACAAATTTTTTAATTGGTTCGCTATATTTCTAGTAGTTTAATAAGTCATGTTTTGAAATGTATCTGAGAATATTGGACTTTATTCTATAAAATTGCCCTTTTAATGTTTCACTGGAAATGTTAGTTTTGTATATACATAGGGACAGGTGTGTCTTCTCTGGCTTTGCTCATTTATTCCATTTCCTATATATAATTGTGAAATTGATATTTAAATGCTACATTTTTCTGTTAGTAGTCCTTTGCAAATTGACTACCAATTAACCCTTTTGTGACTCACATCAGAATTTTTGTTATTTTTACGTTTGCTTTGCTTTTCTTCGTCATTCCATGTATTTGCAAATATTTATTCATTTTGGTTTGAATTTCTTTTTTTGCTTTTATTTCTACTTAAAATTTCATTTCATTTACCTAAGTTCTGATTTCGTTTTGCCTTTGCCTTTGCCTTTTTGTGCCTCATTTCTGTTTGTGGAGCCTTTTTGACAGTTATACAAATATGAAATATGAGTCAATATGAGTCAGAAAGGTAATGGAAATAATATTGGTTGAGGGGCAAAAAACAGAAGAAAAAAGTCATAATTAAATGCTATCAATAAATTGAATATACATACATAAATATATAGGTATCAAGCCATACGTCAGAACCAAAAATGTTGATTGTTTTTACCGAATACACGCACACACACAATTTATTGGGGCGAAGAGTTTTGTGGATGGTGGAGCAAGATTTTTACCTTGTAGATATGCAAATATATCAATTACACACATAAATACACACACCCACAAAAAAAAAAACACTCACACAAAGAGCATACAGTTTAGTAGTAGAGTGAATAGAGAGAGAGAGACACAAACTCATTTAATTTATTCACTGCAATGCACAAGCATTTTAGTGTGGAAAACCATAAAATGAGAGCGAAACTTTAACTAAATATTTAATAGGCCACTTAAATTCAAAGTATGAATTATAAATTTACGAATTGAATAAAAGTAACATCATTATTATTTCATTTTTGCCACAAATTGTTGAAAGTATTCATTTCAAATCGTATACCAAAAAAAATGCATATATGCAGTTGAAATGTTGTATCTATTCGTTCCGATTTTAAATTCATAAAGCAGTCGATTGAACAAATTTAAGACCCATTCTCTAACTTTGATTGAAAGTGCATATGTAGTTTGCCTAATCAGTGTTATACAATTTGAAAAAGAAAACTCTAAAATTACGTTAAAATCTCGAACTACTAATCAGCCGATATATACTTGGCAAACCCTTTTAATGTCATTTATTTAGATCGGCGCTTTTTACCTTGCACATTTCCCTTGTTAGTCGTTTCGTCTAGTTTTAGTTGATGGTTTGAATATAACAAGAATTCTAAAATGTTTAACCAAATACAAACATGGCCTTCAATAATTTCAAATTTTAAGTTTCAAGTTTGGTAAATAAAAGTAGTTTACATTTTCGTTATAGAGTTATTAAGATTCCATAATTCATGGAAATGAAATCATTTTTTTTATATTGTTAACGTGTTTTCAATCTGTTTGAATAACATTTTAAATAGGTGAAAACTTGACTTTATATTCACATCGATCATTTGGTTAGAATCTAACCGCATTTGCCACACAAGCACAAACAAGCAATTTACATTACTCATACGCCACATTGGCCACACTTCTATTGCTTTAAAATCACTTTGCTGTTTTTCTCTTTCTTGTGGCTGTGGTTGTTGTTTGTTGTTGTTGTTGCTGTTGTTGTTACGGGATGTTTTTTCTCCGTTTTTTGAGTTAATTAATTATTAATAATTAATTTACAACAGATGTGACCCTGTTTATTGCCGGTACGTCCTTGCTTTGCCTTGCCTGGCTTGGCCTGTCCTGACTTGGTTCGTTCTCTTCTCTTCTTCTTGTCCTATTATTGTGTGCTTTGCCTTTTGGATTTCCTTTGGTTGTCCCTCTGTTGCTGTTGCTGCTAATGCTGCTGCTTTTATGATTCGCACTCGCGAGCCATAAAAACGCAATTAGATTGAACGCAACGTTCATAAAAGCCACATGAGCGGCAACTTGGCCCCACAAACCACCCATCAGACAGGAGCCACCCAACTGTTCTATAGCTGTTAGCCTAACAGCTAATTGAAATAATTGAACATCAATGTGACGAAGTGGGGGCGTGGCATATGGGTGGCATATAAATGATTGACTCCATGTCAGGCATAAGTGGAAGGATGAATGATAGGGAGCAGCCCATCCCAAAACTGCAGCCCTTCAGCTGTCCTCGTTAATGCACAATTCAAAATGAAATGCTCATTTTGGCAGCAGTGAATGTGGCTTATGCGAAATTTGAATTGACTGATTGACTGGTTCATTGAGTGATTGAGTAAGTTACTAAAAAGACCATGGGATGATTTAATGACTACCCTTTTATCTGACAGTTCATTTTGGCTTAAGCGGGTTTCCCTTCATAATTACAATTGAAATTCGTACGACAGATTCATTTAATTAAAATTTAAAGGAATGGATCATGAATTCATAAGCCCCTTTAAGTATCTCTTAAAAATGTACTACCAGATAGATGACTTTAAAACTCTTTTTAACTTAAACGTTATAGCTGAAATGGATACTTAACAATTTAATAGCTTCTTCTTTTTCCATTCTACGCTCGAATGGTTCATAGAGCCATAGCATCCATTATTTAGAATGTTTTTGCTTGAAAGGGTTCAATATTTTTCGAATGCAACACTAAAACTTATCAAAAACTGCAAAATTCGAGCTTGTCATTTCTAACTGAAGTCAATCAGGTCGATTAAGCTATGTATTGAGAGGAACTTGAATGAAAAAAGGTCAATCTATCGAGATCTACTAAGTTAGTAGTACTAACACTTAATAAAAGACTTACTCTGCTTTGGTAAAAAAGGTTAACCCAAAACACAAAATGCAAGAGAGACAAATACATCAAAGTGATACACCAAAATAGATAAATTCCATGAGAAAAATAAAGTAAAAAAAAAGCTTAAAGTCAAGTCAATTTAGCAATTAGCTGGTTAATATTCAATTCAAATTGGTCGACTTTATTATTAGGCCGCATGCATTGAAACTGAAATGCCTTCTTAGCCACGCTAGATTTAGCCCATTCAGTTTTACAGTTTTATGCTCTCTTTTATATTTTTCTTCTTCTTTTTAGGCTTTTGTACTGCCAATTCACTTTCACAAACTAACAAATTCAATTTCATGGCCGCTTGCCCTCATGACTTTGGCCACAATCCAACCCACAATAGGATTGTCCTTAGCCATCGACCGATTTTGTCTCGTAAATGGCCTTTTTATTTGCTTCCCTACCATCTCCAATTCCCCCACCAACTCTTGCTACCCCCCGCATACATGTTCTTTGTCTGTCGTTGTTTCTAGTCTTTAATCCATAAAGAGTAAGAAACGAGGCGGAAGCCATAAATCAAAACAGCTTAAAATGCCTCCAACATAAATCGCGATTTGATGTAGACCAAAAACATTTTTAGTTAGTTAATAATTTCTTGTTGCCTTAATAATTAAGCTAAAAACACTTAATAACGAAAATGCTTGGGTAAAGTTTAAAAGGGCAAAATTTATATACATATAATACATTATGTATGGATTTATCAATACTTAATTATTTCTGATAAGTAATAATGCTTTCAATTCTCATACAAGTTGCTAACTAATAAGCCAATGAGGCAAAGATGAAATGAATGAAGGATGAACTTCTTATTGGCATCAATTCTTTAAAATCTTGTTTTTTAAACTACCGTTTTTTGTATTTTTTTAATGGTTCATCTATTTATTGACTCATTTAATTTTTTGTTTTTCTCGTGTTAAAGTCTGTTAGATAGTTTGTAGAGAGAAAATTCAATAAGGATGAAGAATGAAATTATTATGGGCAAATATTCACAAATTTCTTAGTTAACTATTTATTTAATTACTTCATTTTGGTATTCTCTTATTGAAGACTGTTAGATTGTCTCTAAGAATTCTTACCAATCATTAAACAAATCATTACAAAGAAAATTTAATAAGAAATCACTTATGATTTTTCTGTTTTCTTTCCCTATATTAATAAATGAAGAATTGGCTTTACTAGGCTCTTTAAACAGCGATTTAATAAGAACATATAGAAAATTACTTCCAACTTGGAAACATTTTATGTACAACATATCCAAATTTTATGAAAATTGTTGACTCTCACTTATGATAGATAAATCTAAAGACATATTGTCTACATTAACTTTCTTTAGCTTGTTTAGTTACAATTTTTATATATAATTGAAATTTCTCTAATTCCAAAGATTCCGTACATTCACTTTTATGACAAATGATCCAAAAGGACTCATCATCTTTGATGCCTTAACTTTTCACAGACATTTGCAATTATGTATGTTTCAGTTTTCGTCATCATGTTGCTCTTCGTTTTCATCGTCATCGTCATCGTTTATCATGGCGTCTGTCACTCTCATCTCTGGCAATTGTCTTGTCGTTCAGGCCGTTCGTCTTTCATTCTTTTTTTTCGTTTGTCTTTTTTTTTTTATGTCTCGCTTAATAATATGTTAATTGACAGCTTAAGCCAACTGTCAGCGGGTTTGTGCGTGCTATTAGACACGACATGACAGCACATATGTCGTCACGATTAGTATGTATGAGTTGCTATAGCTATGTCCTTCTCCATATTACCATTTCCATTCCCCTACTTTACTTTACGTTCCCATATACATATGTATGTATGTATGTATGTGTGTGTGTGTGCAGTCAAAATTGAGTCCATCTGCCTGGTATCTATCTTTTATGTTTCGCTTGAACAACGCTTGTTATATATTTACTAATTAAAGTATGCAAATACAATAAAGTCACCAGTTTGCCATTTTCCTGCCGTTCAATTATTTGCCATGAAATGAATTTCAATTAATTTTGCATAATTTTGTACATGTAACCAATCTGCTATAGACACTGCTCAACAGTCGCAGTTGTTGGCTACAGTGGCCAAAATTAGTTCACGTCTAAAAAACAAAAGGGGAAAAAAAATCGATGAGACCTGTTGGATAAACTGGATGTTTTGTGTCTAAAATAAGCGTCACTTAAATATATTAAAGGTTCTGACCTGGGGCAATGTGGTAATGTAATATAAATAGATTTGAGTTTAATTGAATTTGTCATGGTAATTTATTGGATTGCTTCATTAGTTACAAGGTGGAAGTACAACAAAAAAAACAAAAAGAAAGGAAAAGACACCACAAAAACAGACAAATAGCCTTTGAGAAGGAAAAGGTTTAAGCTACAGTTATAGTATTTTTAATTCACGAATTTTTACAAACTCTTTTAGGCCATGGTATTTATGTAATGGTCCAATATATATATATATATATATATCCCTTGGATTTATGTATGTATAAATTCTGTTATCGGAAAAATTATGCTATAGATGTAATTTGACTTTTATTTGTTTCGATAGCCGATGTTGTATTTATATCTGGATAAATGCATCTGTTGTATATATGTCTATCAAAATATTTATTACATAAAATTCGTTTTTCTGATTTCTCTCTCTTTCTCTCTCTCTCTCTGTTTGCTCCACAGGACAGCACTAAAATGCAAATAAACTGGCAATGTCCGGCCTCAGCATCGTCGTCGACATCATCAACAATATTATTATGTGGTGGGCGTGGCAGTAGTGGGCGCCCATATAAAAATAAAATGTGAAACAAAACAACAACTTACAAAAAGGCAAAACAAACAGAAAAACTGCACAACAAAAAGCAAAAACAACAACAACAAAAAATCAATAAGAACAAAAACAAAAGGCACAAAAGAGAAAAAGATTAATATTTTGTGGAAAAAAGAGGGTACAAAAACACACTCAAACACATATAGATAGATAGTTGTATAAAGTAGGCGTGGCAATATGGACTGTAACCGCCGTTGGGGCATGGCTCTACTATTGGCCACCCTAATTAACAGTTGGCCTCCAGGCGGAAGTCATGGTGGTAGGGGTGGAATGGTGGCAGCCACATCGTTGGATTGTGCCGATTGGTTAAATGCAAGCAGTGAATGCAACTACTATTACAACAACAACATAAACAATAACAACAACAACAACTATAATAATAACAACAATAGCAATTATCCTCCATCCTTGGGCCAACATTGGAATGACTCAAAGCCATCAGATAATTTGCTAGAAATGGAAATGGAATTGGATCCCGAAAGTTGGCCATTGGAGCGTGTTGTATCCACCATTGTGCCGGTCTTTTTTGGCCTGATTGGTTTCGCTGGTCTCCTGGGCAATGCGCTTGTCATATTGGGTAAGTGAACGAACTTTCCATCGCCCCACCAAATATGTATGTATGGCCTTTACCATCGCCAATGCCATTCATCGCCCAGTGAAATTAACCGAACCTTTTCTCCTTCTCTGGCCCCCTCTTCCCTCTATCGTTTTTTCTTTTGACGTTTGTCGCCCATTTTCCCTTGTCTTTGCTTTATGCCCATTGCAAACGTTGCAGTCGAAAAAGGAGTTTTTCATTAGCCTTTGCGCAAATTATGCGTAATAATTGTAAATGTTTGCCCCACATTAAATGAGATTGAGGTTTATGAAGGTAATGAAGCCAGAAAAAGCAGTAATTGACTTGCTTTTACTTGTGATTAATAAGCACATCGAAGCAAAGCCAACGACTCTTGGTCCTACAACGTTTGTTATGAATAAATGTTTGTTTGAATTAATTCCATAAACTAAAACATCTCATCAATGTTAGTTCCTTACTTACGTCTTTTCACTATATTTAACAAAAATAAAACTTTCAATTTAATTAAAAAGCAAAAAAGCAAAAAATTTGCATTCTATGTACTTTGCATACTTTCGGGAGCAGACAACGTGAAAAAAATGTTTCTATATTGAGTTTCTTGTATTTGCATTTAAGGCTAAGGGCTCAAAGTTTAGTTAACAGACGGATAGCTCACCTTTTGACCAGATTGACGTCTTTGTCTATAAAGTGCATTCATGGTAATAAACGGATCTACTTGCTATCCGTAAATGGCTTAAATAAAATCAATAATTATCCCTTCACTCTTTCTTTTTCTTTTCTTAGTGTCTTTAATATACATAATATTTAGAAGAGAAAAAAAACTGATAAAGTCAGAAAATGCATTTGATTAACAATTTTGTTAAACGTGAAGATTGAATTTTTTATTATACATATTTTTACATTTATGGATTTAAGTAACTAAGATCGAAATGAGAAATATTCTACAAATTATAATTAAAACATATAGTGACAAAATTTTAAAAAATGTTTCAATCTTACTCAAGAGCCAATGGATTTTGAGAGTATGGTAAACCTAAGAAAAGCTGAATGATCAGGATATCCTTAAATATATATCTAAAGGTAAAACTGAATTTTCAAAAGGTTGATATTAAATTTTAGTTATATTTCCAATTGATATTTTTTCAAATTTGTTATTCCCGTATTAAACAATGTATCCCTTTTTTCCTATACCGAAAACTGACAAAACTACAGCCAAAAAAACTTTTATTTGTTTTTATAACTTGTTTTTGCCTTAGGTAACATCTTTGAATGTGTTTAAAAAGAGAAAATTAACTTAATGTCCCATGGAAAGCAATAATTTTGATTAGTATTAAATAGAAATTGTCTGAGATACATAGGAATTTATACGTTTTTTCCTGTTAAATGCTTTATAATGTTTATAATTTCATTACAATAGAGAAATACGATTTATTTGTATACTTTTAAGCCTTTAGTTTTACCTTTTCCATTTTCAACTTTTGTTTATTTATTGGAATTCTCAAGATGTAGCTAACTATTAACATTTATCTTTCAAAAAATAAAAAGGATACTTAAAAATTGACCTAACGAATTGACTGTGGAGTTTTTCTTAGCTTTACCATAACTATAAAATCCACTAATTGGCATATAAAATATGCTGTGTTCAAGTGTACTTAAAAATGATCAGTTATTTTTATTTAACGTGGTTTCGATAGAATTTTGTCTACATTCAAAAATGATCGTAATTTTAAGATATATATTCTTACTATTGACACCTTAACCGTATTCTAGCAAGGATTTTTAACATCTCTATGACTAGCCCCTCTTTGGAAGACAAAAGCTGTTAAGTGTGAGTGTGTGTGTGTGTGTGTGTGTGTGTGTGTGTGTTTGTCGTGAGGTGTGGGTGTTGTTGGGTTACTGTTCTATCATACCTCGGGCAAAAAAAATCTCAACAGCTAAGCTATTTTGTATGCAATTTTCGCAACCTTGACTCAAAAGTCTCAAACGACAAACATTTGTCTACCCCTCTAACACACCTTTTGTCTCTCTCTCTCTCTCTCTCTCTCTCTCTCTCTCTCTCTCTCTCTCTCTCTCTCTCTCTCTCTGAGCTCTCTCAGCTCTCTGACTGGCATTCTGAGTCGTCCTTATGAAACGTTGCTCTGATGCTGCTGACCGAGATGGTCCTTCGCCCATCTTGGCATTGTTTGCTTTCAATAAAGCGCTCACAGCTAAAAATAAAATAAATGCGGCTTGACAACGATGCGATGTCCTTCTCCTTTAGCTTTACACCTGCCAACGGCAAAATGAAGGGAAGCATTTCCCCCTGTAACCAGAAGATAAGTATTGCAAGTTAAAGTAGCCTCACATTCTTGACTATAATGTACATATATTTGAGGTAAGTCGACTTGGCGGTATACCCTCTGCATAGATTTAAATTTAATTTCATCTCAGAAAATGCAAACCATTGTTGTAGTTTCATTTGAGATGTTTTTTAACCAGTCAATATACTCGATTTGGTACCCTAGTCAAACAGAGGACACCAAAGTGACTTACTCGTGCCATGAATTAAGCTTACGACTACAAACAAAAACCAAAGAAGAATGTTTTATATTCGAATGGCTTACCAACTAGGCTCAGGCTATTAAAATGCCTACGCGAGAGAATAATAAAAAAGAACCCCCGGCGACTATCAATAAATGGAGGTCTCTTTATTCGCTTTCCTTCTCTAATTGCCAGAGACAGATACGAGGTGCCTTGAATATTTTGTCAATCTTTGAATAAATTCATTTTATTCGTGCGAATTTCAAGACAAATATGCCTTCAAATTTGTTTGTCGTTATACATATGTATGTAGAGGGTATTTAGAAGTAAGAGTCATAAGTAATATTCATTTCGTTTTGTCCCATTTTAAGCGAACATTTTAGCCATAAGCCACTTTGTCAGCTGAAAATTGTGTGTGTGTGTGATGGCGAAGGCAGTTTGATAAATGATTTGTAAATGAATGTGTGGATTTTATGGACAAATTATAAAGATAAAAGCGCCAAGATGATTTATCTGCTTTCAGTGTAAAGTGCAAGTGTATATCATAATGGTTATGGATAGATAATTTGTCCCACATGCCATTGCATACTTTAAGGGGGGAGGTCAGTGAAAGGAAACGAACACAAAGGAGGCCAAAGCAGCTGTCAGTAAGAAGTATTAAGAGCTGAAACTGAAGCTAGTGCAATTTTTTCTCTCTTTGCTTTTTCTTATCTGCAGTTGATGGCAAATAAGTCAATTTTAATAGGATTACACACACACATACACACAGCCATACATATGTGGTTGGGTGTTTTAATGTTAGTTAGCTTTGACAAGCTTTTATTTTGCTTGTGTCAAATGCTTAAGCTTTGTGGCTTGTCCCATCAGCTACCAATAGTGGCAGAGCGATTAGTTTAACATTAAACATAAACCTCAAAAGAACCAAAAAAAACAAAAAAAAAAAGACAAATTTCCATTTAACTTGTAAACGTTTAAATCTGTCGGGTAAATAAACTTTATTTTCTATTAATAATTTATGCAAATTTTATAAAAACAATCACATTTGTCATATGAAAAGTTGATAGCAAATACAACTAACTTTGGAAAAACATGAAATAAATGCATAAATAAATAAAAATACATATATATATATATATGTATATGTATGTAAAAATGTGTGTGGCTTTATGTTATGCATAACTAATAAAACTGGGGATTGAAAAATCTGACAACTGTCAACAGCAATTTGTGTTCAAATTCAAATTCTGAATAAATACCAAATGTTTAGGTATCCGTCTCTCTCTCTTTCTTTTCTGTGTGGGTGTGTGTGTGTGTGTGTAATTATAATTTATGTTTAGTCCAGAAACATTGTCACTTCAATTTTACATTTGACAAGGATCAAGCCCAGTAACAGATTTGAAAAAATTCTTTTTTTGGGAAGAATGGTAACAGATTGTCTCTCCACCAGAAGGGTTCCAAGCAACGTCAATGGCAACAGGGCAAGGGCAAGGGTAAAGGCAATGGTAACAAACGAAACAAAAGTACAGATTGTGTTATAAAATTGTAATTGACCAGACGAGCGTGTTGGACCAACTGGAAAACGTGACTGTCATAACCATGGGCCTTCTGTTTCTCTCTCTCTCTCTCTCTCCCTCTCTCTCTCTCTCTCTCTGTTTCCGTATTTCTTTGAATACCCTTTGAGAAAAAAACAAAAAATTGGTAAAACCCCAAAACTAACTATGTACTTTGAATCGATAAGAAAAAATTTTTGTTGTTCAGTTGCCTAGAGATTTCTAAATCTTACTATGCCATGTAAAGTTGTTTAAAATTCGAAATTCAATTTAAGAGAGTTTCTGTTTTTGCTTCTTCATTTGAAGTGTTAAAAACGAGCAAGTGTATAGAAACTTCGTCTTGACCAAATTTACTTGGATTCTCTATCAGGTTTTTGGTTTCAAAGTGTTCTTATCCCTTTTTTTGCTACCCTGTATATGTGTATGCAGTCAAAGAGAGAGTTAGCTAAAAGATACAAAGACTTGTGAAATATAAAAGTTAATCTTGAATAATTGCAAATTAAGTTTTGGTTTTGTTTAGGTTGAATATTCCATCACTTGACATCACATGAATATTCTTTATTGATAAGTTTTTGATTTAAATTTGCTAAAAGGATGTCTAATGGTCGACTATTTATTAACCTATTGATTTTTCTTGGTTTTGTTATCTCTAGTTTTGGCCAAACCACAAATAAAGTAACACAATTTTAGATTTGCAGATTTCAGTTATAACCGAATTGCCGCTGTTTTTGTGTGGCAGCTTACAGTTCAGTCTATGTGGTTGTGTGGGTGTGTGTTTTTGTGTGTGGGTGTGGGTGTGGTTGCATTGCTGATGTAAGGTGGGCTTGTTGTTAGATGGTTGCATCAACAGATTTCGACCAAAAATCATATTCATATTTCAATATCACCGTCAATGGGAGGCTACACGTTAATAATTTGTTTTAGTTCTGGCAATTTGCTTACCTCACTACAACTTTGTAATGGGGGGGGGGGATATTGAGATTTGATTTTCCCATTGCAATTGATTGGCCGCTGGGTAAACTATCGGGCACTATTGAAAAACTAAAGTTGCTTTTCAATTATCTAAAATATTGTAGCCAATATGAAGCTCACCTCTAAATAGAGCTTAGGTTATGTAAATCATTTGAAAGTTTCTGAAATAACTGTTGGATGAGTTTAGTTTTAGTAGAGATGTTGAAAGTGAATAAATGATGTGTTGATTATCATAAACTGATTTAATTGTATATTTATGGCATACGGATGTTGCAGGTTTGTGCATTTTATAGTGCTCATGTTTTCCATTTTTAATCTCACGGCATTTGAGTGCCACAAGTTGTTGCAGCTGCAACGGGGAGAGTAAAAAACAAACGTAAAACCAAATATTCTGCACATCTGCGACACAAAAAAAAAACAAAAAAAAAAAGGAAGAAAAACAAGAGGAAAACCCTTAAAACACACACGCACAAAAGTATGCTGTGAAAAACATTTAAGCAGCGTATGTTTGTGTGAGTTAAATGTGGGCGTGTTTTATATGTGTGTTTGTGTGTGTGCTGGGCAAATTTACACAAATCCACAAGGCGTACAAATTTATTATACTGCGTTGATAGTGATAAAATTTATAACCAGAATTGAGTACAATACGCCTAAAAGCAGGCAATGGCAATGCCAACTCACACGTACCAAACAATCCCCAAGTGGGCAACACAGACACGCACCCACACACACACACACACACACACACACACACACACACACACACAGAGAGAGAAAGCACTCACACTGACAGAGAGGCAATCGTGAAAGAAAGGTCCACCTCCCTCCCCCTTTGGTTTGGCTGTTGTTCTACTACCTCTACACTCCCACTCCATAGATTCGTCATATTTATGCTTTTTTATGGGCCATGTACATTTTTATTGTTTTACTTTTCAATGCCAATGTCGTCCGACAACGACAACGAAAAGTAAGAGAGGGTAAGAGACAGAGATAGAGAGAGAGAGGGAAGGATTCGTGACAACACAAAAGAAACTGAAACTATATTGCATACCTGAAGAGTTACATTTACATACAATATTCATACAATTCTCACAATCAGTCCACAACCCTTCCCACACACACACACACACAGACACACAGACAAATACACACACACACCCACGTGCAAATATGCATAGAGACGTGTAGTTCGTTATGCATTATTGCAACTGAACGGAAGTTGCAAAATGTTTATCTTACAGCCTTCGGCCAAGTTAGTTCGATTTAGATTTATGCTAATCTTATATTTTTAGTTAGTTTCAGATCTGTTAGTCTAAATTCCTAACTTTAATCTTCTCTATGAAGTGGGGGGAGGGGAGGCGTATGTTTATTTATATCTTTATTTCTTTTTTGTAGGGGATTTCTTTTTCTCTTTTTGTATATAAACATTTTTTTCTTTTATATGCCATTGAGCCATTCTTATGCCTGATTGATTGATTCACATTTGTTTGCCAATGATAATGATGCTGACTGTAATACAAGGAGGGGATACTGTTCGGGGGGAACGAGCGGTGGTGCTGGTTGAGTAGGCGATGCATTGAATACTTTGTCATTGTTGTCAACTGCTGAAAGGGTTTCTAATAGGATTGTATATGTATGTATGTGTGTATGTACATATGTATGTACGTATATAATATCATCTACTCGATTTTTGCAAAGAATTTCACAAAGGATAAGATTCCATTTTGAATAAAGTTATATTTTTAAGCGCAAATTCAATAATAATGCAATAACCATTCATTTTTTGCACTATTCAACAATAAATATACCTTTTATATGCAATTCATCAAACAAAAAAGAATCTAAGGACTTTATGATAGTGACTAATAACACAGGGCGACATTTTTGAGGTAATGAAAAGCCCAATAGGTCTCTTATAGTATACTTTTGGGTGTCTATTTGTATGCAATCAGAATTATCGTACCCGAATTAGTAAAGAACATCTCTCAAAGTAACGCCACCCAAAATCATGTCGGCTTGTGTAATCCATTAAACCTCACTTCCTTCGCTTTTCCATCGATTCACGCTTTTCAACACTGAAATCTCAAGTAGCTTAGGTAAATTGTTACCATTTTCGTTTGAATTATCGATTAACATTGAGTTAAATCGATTTTGGTTCATCACTAATCTAAATTCAACATTTCCTAACTTAGGCATGCAATTTCCTAATTATTTGTAGTCTTATATTGCAAACTCATTTTGATACTGCCCAATTCCAATATTAACAATTTGATTATCTATCTATTTGGAGCCAAAAATAAAACGTGTAATAATGGCAAATTGCTTGCTGCCCTAACAACGTGCAATTTGATACAATATTGAAAGTATGATCAAAAATATACTCACAAAATAAAGAGCAAAACCCAAAAACGAATTGCTAAAATGAATATAGCGCACAAATTGTCCTTTCCTGTCTAATGATGGATAGATGACTGGCCTTGGCTGTGGTTTTACTTTACACAAATTATTAAAACATAGAAAATCAAAAAAAAAAAAATACATAACTTAAAACCATCTTTATTTTTTGGCAACACGAAATGCAACACTGACTGGTCTTCGCAAATTATTGTTCTATGTAAATTGAAGTTTATCTCAAGTACAGAGCAAGAAAATTGCATGAAATTTAATTTATTTAAAAATTGCGTTTTTTTTATCAAATTTGTCTTACTTTTTGTAAAAATCCAATTCCAATTGTTCTTGTCTTTTGTTAGAAAACTCTTAAACATACTTAAATTGAATATACTAGATATTGTTGTTATTGTTGTTGTTGACAACATTTAAACCCCCATTTATATTAGAAAGGAATGACATTCTGGTTTCTTTCTGTGGGTCGCTTTCTAGCTTGAATCTATTTTCTTATTTTATTTATTAATGTTTTTTTGCTTGTTTGGGTTCTGCTAGGCGTTAAATGTATTTTTATTTGTACAGGCAAAAAGTTGGTCAACAGCAAATGAATAAATGACGAAAGAAAATGCCACCCAAAAAAAAAAAAAAGAAAATTTGCAAAAAAAAAACATCCCATTTATGTCGAAGCATTTACACTCTTCTTACAAATAATAAATGGAACTAATATTTCGTCCTTCTTAATATAAAAAACTAAACTTTAATTTTAGTTTAGTGATCCATCAGCCAATAGTTCATTAACTTAGATTTTTATATTAAACAGGAATATATATGGTATCTGTAAGGTAATGCTTTTTATTAGAGTATCGCAAAGAAGGAAAAAAATGAAGAGATAACAACAAAAGAATGAAAGAAAGAAGGTCTGGACACATTTCTGTGCCAAGTTACCGGATATTTCATATGACAAAGCTGGCAAACAGGATGTGTGTGTCTGGCTCTCTTTGTAGGTATATACATACATACGTGTGTGTGTGTGTGTGTCTTATCTGTGTGTAAATTGTATGAAAATATAAATTAATTGCTTGATATCATTCCGACCTCCTTAAAATGAAGCTAGCTTGGACCAAACTTACCACAAATGTTGCACAAGTGTTTTGCATTCTGTTTAGTGTTGGGAATGTAGGCTAAAGTGCAATTATTTATGCATTTGCTAGGGAAATCTCACCTTCTATCTCCCTCACACAGTTTGTGTGTGTGTGTGTAAGAAGACACTTTAATTGCATCATAAAGCAAAGCCAAATGGCATCCAAAAATCTCTATAAGCATCTCGCTTCTATACTTACTTACTGCTCTACTCTACATTAAATACACACTTAAATTTTAATTGAAATGTATCAACTTGATTGCTATTAAATAAGCATTGCGAGGGTGGCAATGAAGGGAATGGGGGGACACACCATGGTCCTTAGATACAATAACATGAAATTACTTTATTGTCTATGATTTTCATTTATTGCATTTAATATATATGTACATATATACATTCATAAGTATTGTCCAATTTGCCACTAAGTTTATGGTCTGTCCATCTAGTCAACTGAATTCCATTTTTCCACACTAATTTCAAGTATTATTTCATTAAAATTTCATTTGCGTTTGCTGTTGGCTATAAAATTTTCAAAGTATGTACACAAATACATTTTGCCATTGCGCCTTTAAGATAATAAATGATTTTAACAGGTCTACTGCGACTGTGCGCCTCAAATGCCTTTCAAATCAGATCATAGATATGCTTGAGTTGGCTTGTAGGCCTCATAAATACCCTTTAAGACAAATTAGTCTAGTCTTCTGGTCGACTTATTTGAATATAACACCTTATGTTTTCTTTAGATCGGTGTGGTGAAAACCCGTTTTCATTTCGATCCTTTTGTTTCTTTTTCAATTCAAGTTCCTTCTTCTTGTTCTTCCACCTAGCTATGTCATTATCTTAGTCGTATAGTCTCGTCTCTTTCTCAGCTTTTGAAGTTTATCGCAGATTTATGCTATTCAAGATTTTGTAATGACTCATCTTGTTCTTAAAACTAAAATTAATTAAGAAAAAAATGAACCATTCCACATTTATAAAGTTAAATCAGTTAAAGACATATGTCTTACTTCAGTTTAGAATTAAAATCATCTCTCTAAATATATTCGAAAATTTGGCTAGAATAAAACAAATTATATATATAATATAGGTTAAGTTTCCAAGATAATACTAAATCCTTTTCTAGTCTAGAGAGGAGTTTTTTTTTAATAGAACAAGTTAGACTAAGGTACATTTTGTATTAAAATCAATTCTTGTTGTGCCAAAATTTAAGATTTCTGGAGTTTCCAAAAAGGATTATACCCACTCATAGCAGGTTAGAAATATAGCGTACACGCCATGTAAGCCAAGTCAAGTCAAGCCTAACCAAGGAAGACAAACGACAATTACAGCAACAATGATATATACATACATGCACAATGACATACATGTATACCCAGGAACATGCATACTAGCACGCACACACACACACACACACTCACATACACACACACTTAAAATGCATCAATAATGTGCCTAATGTACGGAAGGCATTAAAGAGACATTAAAGGTTCTATTCAAGGGAAATTTATATATCTAGACTTGAGACTCGAAAGTATCTGTGTGTATGCGTGCGTTTAAGTGCGTGTGTGTGTGTTTCTATGTGTTTGTGAGCCCGAGAGATGCCTGATTATTTGTTTATTTGTGTCCCGGCTGTAACTCTCTCCCTCCCTCTTTATCTGACATTAAATAACAACCTTTTTTTTGCGCTTGAAGAACTTTGACTGTATTTTTTTTTTCTTTGTTTAAGAGAGAAAGCTCTCTACGCCATAAATTATGCTACACTTTATTATTTTGTAAAGTTTTTTTGTTCCAACAAGGGAATAGTATTATATAGAAATTTTGTACATAAAATTAGATACACATGGCAGATTAAAGAGTAAAAAGTTGAAATTACAACTTAACTTTTGCTTTGTTTAATTAAATAAGATTAATTTAAAGTGCAATGCATACTCACAATATAATATCAAATTGCTAAATTCATCAAAGCAAATAACCTTTAAACTTGTGCCGAATTTCGGTAAATGAAATATATAAATGTCAGTGAAATGGCTGAAGGCTATGGATTATTAGACAGGTGTGTGTTTGCCAACATGTGCATAGAAAGTCAATTGAATAAAAAGAAACTGTTGAAATATATTTGTATATATACTTGTACAACAGCTGTCAAATATCTCTCATCTTCCGCCTGCCCCTCTTAACCAGCTGTGCTCTCTCTCTCTCTCTCTCTACAAAGTCTGTCTTTAGAAATTGTACGAGTATTAAGCCATAAACAAAAAACAGCTTACCTTTAGCCTTCAAGCAAAAGACGAAAGTCTTACACTTGAGAAAAAAAAATCAACTAAAGAAAATAACGTTTTAAATTTCAACCAAATGTGGTCTAGAGGGCCATAAGATATAATAATAATAACAAGTTATAATGCTAAATGTTTAAATTCAAAAATATATAGGTATATTTTATGTGGGGTCTAAAAGTGTATTGTAAAGCCAATTTTAGTTTGTATTAAACTAAGCATTTCTTCAAGTGTAAACTTGTATGTATGTATGTGAAAATGACTTGTATTTATTGTTAGTATTTTCCTCTAGTTTTCCTCTCATACTCTCTCTGTTTCTCTCTCTTTAACTTTCACTTTCAATTCAGTTGCCACATCCTGGTCTAAATATATTTCGCTAAAGGAAATTGATTTGCGGCCAATTGGTAGAGGTAGAAGATGGTGGCAGGGGGGAGGGGGGCACGGTGGTAAGGAAAACAACTTGTTCGGTTTTCGTGTGGCGACATTTTCCAATTTGGCTTTGCCTTGCATGCACTTTTCGCCTTCGGAAGGAGGCATGTCTATTTTTTTTTTTGTTTTCCTGGCATTTTGCCTGCATCAATTTCGGTCGTCATCTTCAAACTTGGTTGGTTGGTTGGTTGGTTGGTTGGTTGGTTGGGTTTTTTTGGTACAGTTCAACGCGCCGTTGACTTGCTATTATGTCCTGGCACATTCAGTCACCCGGCTAGCCATTCATCCACTTTCCCTTCCACCACTCGCCTTGTCTACCTTTTGCCTTTTTGATTTTTGCCTTTTGTTATAATAAAACATAAATTGTTGGGGCTAATTGCAAGTGGGATCCCTTTGGCAGTAGCAAAAATCTCAGACCTAAAAATGGAAACAATGCCAATGTTTTGTACTTTCTCTCCCTCTCTCTCTCTCTCTCTCTCTCTCTCTCTCTCTCTCTCTCTCTCTCTCTCTCTCTCTATCGTTCTCCTTTCTCCCTTTCACTTTATATACTTCTCGGGTTGTATTTTTTTTTCTTCTAAGGTTTTTGTCCGCGTAATTGGTAAGAAAAATCTTTGTGAAATGGGACAATTGCTGGACAGCTGCCAAGGATGGACATGGACAAGAGATATCCACATTCACTTACTAAGCTAAGGTAGCTTGGACAAATAACAAAATGGCTAAAGAACACAAATGTCAGTCACCTTAACTAACTATGGCATAACTGAAATGATGATGTATCTTAGAAGACAAACTCAATTTGCTTATGCTTCTTTGAGATACTTAGTTATCTTATGTAAATTAAAATAGCAGTTTCCAAAAAGAAAATCAGGCAAAAAACTATAGCTTCGCTTTAATTAAGAATATTCAAGAATTTTTGTGATTATTCCACATATTAAGTAATCGCTCTTTAAAAGTGATAGCAAATAATATAACTTTGGTTAAATTCATAAACCAAATTATTAATTTATACTTGTTTTACTTGCAGTTGTGGTTGTCAATCAACAAATGCGTTCGACTACAAATCTGTTGATTATTAACCTGGCCGTATCGGATATCTTATTTGTCATCTTCTGTGTGCCATTTACAGCTGCTGACTATGTGCTGCCAGAATGGCCATTTGGTAATTTGTGGTGCAAATTTGTGCAATACATGATTGTGGTCACATGCCATTGCAGGTAAGTCTCTATCTCTCTCCATCTCTCTTTCTCTGGTTCAATCCTATGCTGAAGTATCTCAATTTATCTGTACAGCGTTTATACTCTAGTATTGATGTCCTTTGATCGTTTTTTGGCTGTCGTTCATCCAGTAACTAGCATGTCTCTACGTACCGAACGCAATGCCACACTGTGAGTAAAAGAAAATGACATTTTTTGCTTGCATTTCTACTACATACTTGTTCACTTCTTCATGGTATTAGGGCCATCATGTGCGCTTGGATAACGATTGTAACGAGTGCCATTCCCGTTGCTTTATGCCATTCGGTTCGCATCTATCAATATCATGGACGCGCTGGCACCGCCTGCGTTTTCTCAACAGAGGAAGAGGTCTGGAGTCTAGTTGGATTTCAGGTAAGTTACTTGGTTTAGATATCTAATCCATATATATATATTTCTCAGCCTGCCATTTACATTTGCATACACTATAACAGTGGGGCGAAAGCTGATAAAACTAAAGCTAGGTTATAGCATATGCCTTCAAGTGGGAAAAGACCAGTCTGAAACATATGAAAGCTGGTGTAAGGCAACCTCAGATCTTGATTTGCTGGGGCAGCTACTGCTGTCACTCTCTTCTTAAATTAGTCGATCATTTCTAGAAGAATATTAGTTCGGATTGTCATTAATAAATTGGAGAAGGTGATCCCATACCCTCTAATACTTGAACGATATCACGAATCGTATTAACCCATTTAATAGAAACATTTAATTGGAATTTTCTACCTATATAAATATGTTTTGAATCAGCCCCATTTTTGTTTAGGGCAATCATGATCAATTACACAAGCCGAGATTTTTGAAGTCACGAAGAAATATTTCCAATTTAGCCGTAATACGGCTTAGTTTTTGTCGTGTTTCTGAAAGAAATATGTTTGAATCTTTTAAACTAACTGCATTCGAAATGAAATATTAATTAATATAAACAAAATATTATACTAAAACATTAATATTTTAACCTTTTAACATATAAGGTAAATAATTGAAAAGTAAATCGCAAAATATCAAATAGATATTTCTTTGCGATCCCACATAATATCTCAAACTTTGGCAAGTGTTTGGATATGTATAAAATTTACACCCAAAAGTATGCTATAGAGAGTCGGAGAATATTTCTTTTTAATTTTAAAGAATTTTTTGAATCTGTTACATGTAACAAATTGTTTATTAGCTAGTAATTAGTTATTTAGTAGTTCTAAAATCGGTTTTAAATGTAAAATATATATGATATATGTACATAATATAAAATCTAGACGTGATGGCCAAAAACCGTGTTCATATTCAGCATCAGCCTACCCAAATTAGTAAGGAGCAACTTTCAAATTAAAGTCACTAAAAATTATGTCGGCCTGTGTTATATATAAAATTGTGAAACAAATCACAGATATATATGGCTATTGATGTTAATCAAACATAAGCAAAAACATTTACATAAAAAGCATCAACTTTAAGGAGAATATTAGAAACGAAATGAAAACTTACACTAGTTTTTTTTCGAACTTCAAAAGTTTTTCTTTCTTTAATAGATAGTTTT
The DNA here is from genome assembly GCF_018902025.1 of Drosophila willistoni. Classification (NCBI taxonomy): domain Eukaryota; kingdom Metazoa; phylum Arthropoda; class Insecta; order Diptera; family Drosophilidae; genus Drosophila; species Drosophila willistoni. The sequence continues at coordinate 3,622,109 of NW_025814053.1, read as the reverse complement.
ATGAAACTATCAATTGAATTGAGCAAACTAACATGTGTTTTTTCTTTACAGTTTTTCAATAATAAATAAAAGAATATTTAGAAATTAGACCAACATGGTATTTACCTATATAAAATTAGTATGAGAGAAAAATATTAAAAATATCTACACAAGCAAAATCGAACTTTTAGTTGAAGATAGGACAATGACTGAGACTGAATTTTAAGCATATTTTTAAAATTTTATAGCCAATTACTTATATTGTGGGAATTCCGTTCTGTGTTCTGTTAATTCTTCAGACAGAAAGAGAACCATCTATAGGTTTTTTGCCTAAACTGCATGGATATATCAATCTAAGTAGTTGCAAAATCATTCCATCAGCTCGATAGCTAAATCATTTCAACAGTTCAGCTCTTTGATTGACAGCTGAAACCAACCACAGTGCAGACAAAACTGACTGCATTGTGTTGGCCTTTCTAGGCAAGGATATGGGTTATGGGATATGGCGAAAGGAAAACAATGGTTCTGCGAACGTGTATGCAGATAGACATGTAAGAGCGCTCTAGCGACTGGCAGATGGCATAGTTACAGAGAGACTCAAGCCAGACAATGGTATGTAGTTTTTCCTGCAAAACTGAAATGTTGATATGACTCAGAATCCAATTGCAAATCTTGTATGTCAGTTTGAAAATTTGCTACCCTTCGCTGCATTTAAAGTCAATTTCAAGCATTATTTATAGATTTATCAAAAGATTTGAATGTGAATTAATGTGCGAATTTATATTATTGAAATTAATGAAGTTGAGTTTAAAGCTAAGAGCACTATTGCCATATCTGACGCCAGTGATTTGTTACCTTTTCACACACACAAAAGCCAACAGAAGGACATTTGGCATGGTAGATGAATGAAAAGAGAATGGAGGGGGTTGAGAATTGGTATGAGTCTGTATGTAGGTTTAGTCATTGGCTACACAGAGTAATTTCATGCCGGAAGGATGTTAAACAGCCACAAGTTGTTGGTGTTGGATTGTCCTAGAGCACTGGCAATGTGTATCTGTATTGTAGATTGTTGTTGTTATTGTTATTGCTGTGTCATTTGAAGCTAGCCATTCGCACTCACTGACCAACTGTCTGTCTAATGGCAATTCACTGGCCAAAATTGCATAGTCCAACTGAGACGAACTGTAATTTGCAGAGATGCAAACGTGAGATTTATTTCAAACGATATTTTCAACTAAAAGCTATAATATATTAGCATTTCTATTAGTTTTAGGATTAAAAACAGAATTTATATCTAATAGTATTTGAATTATAGGCCAACAGTGTATAATGAATTATGATGAGCTTAATTCAGATTGATATTCTAGACTAGAAGCTCGAAAATATGAAGTTGTGACTATTTTTGAGTTACTGACAACATTTTTATGTCAGTCGGAAAACTCATAAAGACTCTTTTAAAGTAAAGATTAAGAAGAACTTTAAACCAGGAAACCAATGGGAAAAATGTAGTTCATTATTTTGGTAAGGTAAATAGATAATTAAGAGGGAGAAAGTCCGGAATTTTAAAGAGAATATCGAATACATGATTATCGAAAATGGACCAGTTAAAGCTAAAGTAAAATCTAAAAGATGTTTATAGCGATATTTTAGTTTACTTTTTTGCATCTGGCTCAGAACTTTGATGGGAATAATCGACCATTAGGTGTGAAAATCGGTCATTTTGGAGGTAAAATCGGTCTTAAATATAAAAAATTGACTAGTTTAAGCTAAGGTATGATTTTGAGGATGTGTATAACTATATATCAACTTACTGCTATGCATTCTAATATGAAAGTTCAAAATCTAGCTCATAATTTTAGTAAGAACATCGAACATTTTGAACCTGAAATCATTGTTGGATATCGAAAATTGTCTAGTTAAAGGTTAATGGTATTCCCAATCATTTCTTCTCGTGCATCTGCAGATGAAAGTTTTATATTCAACATTTCGATGTTATTGGATTGATTCTTATCTTATTCAACCATCACCAATGCAATTCAACTAAAAGTCTACTCAACTCAAACTTTAACCCAACTGGTCGACCCCTTTTCAAATTCATATCAAAAGCCATCCAAAAACTCCACTCAACTGGTGGCATGCATATAAATCGCATTTGCAACTGTCAAAATGGCATTGGCCGCGACAAAAGCTCATAGAAGTTTTGCTTGCTTTTCGATTTAGTCATTGTCATGGCCAAAATTTTATTCTATATACCTATATATCTATCTATATACATGGCTGTATATGTATGTATGTATGTATAGAATTCATTGTTTATTGCTGTTGTTGTTGCCGTTGTTGTTGCCATTGTTGTTGCTGTTGCTGTCGTCGGCAAACAGTTGAAATAGTTTTTGCGCTTCATTTTATGGCCGCAATAAAAATGGATCAAACTTGTGACGCATCACGCATCAAGAAATAAATAAATAAAAATCAACAAAAACCGAAAAACCGAAGCTCTATGTACCTAATACTAAAGGCCACACCCATCCACCACCCTTTTTAACTGATATTATTGTTGTCATCGTAAATAAATAATAAAAATAAAACAAAGAAGCGTAACGAAACACAAAAAGAAACAAAACAAAAGCAACAAAAGAAATCTCCCTCAAAAGTTGGCCTAAAGTTTTAGGCCAAATAAGATGGTGAACAATGGGCAAGACCAGTAAAGGAAGCTTTTAATAACGCCTATTTAAAGGACGGACTTTTCAGTTGCCCTTTAGCCGCTCTAAACATCTTCAGACTCATAAGTTGACTGACATAAAATTATATCTATTAAGAAATGGATATTCAAACTATAGTTCAACTTTAAGGTGGCTTTGGGCGCTTGAAGTTGATTAATTTCACTGAGTGACAAAACGCGGTACACAAATTGATGGACAGACGCAACTCAGTTGCGTTTAATGGACAAATCCCAGGCGCAATTTTCGGGTCACGGCAGGAGCAGCAGAAGCAGCAAATATTAACGAGCTAAGACCCCAGGCATTCCATTTATCATATGACAAACACTTCAGTTTATGACTTTTTATTAGAAGTTTAAAAAAAAAAAAGAAACACAGGAAGTTATGCCCGCCTACTTTTTTTTTTGTGTGTTTCTCCTCCTTCTTTCTCTGGGCTTTTGGTGTCAATTGTGTAGTAAAATTTCATGGCTACAAATCGGCATGTTATATGTTATATGTACGTGTGGTATGTATGCTGTATGCCATGTTACATTATTTGCCATGTAAGCCATGTATCTAGTCCATCAGAGTTATGTATTTCTATGTCTTAAGTGGCCTGTTGTGAGCTTGAGTTTTATGTTCGGTTTTCGCATTTTATTTTTTATGCTGCTTCAAAGTTTATACAAAACATTGTGGATAGTGGCATTGGATCATAAATTCGTCTACACACACACACACACACAAGGAAGGGGAAGCAATTGCCAAAAAAGGCCAACAACAAATAAATATGCAATACAAAAAAAATAACAAATAAAAAAATATAGAAAACAAAGAAGTCTAAACAAAAAAGTTAAAAATGTTTGCTAATCATTAGCCATGAAAATGGGATTTTATTTTCTCTTCATTTCCTTTTTCTTTTCTATTTTGCTTCTTTTTTTTTGAACTTTTGGTAAAAGTTTCGTCGCTTTGATCATTTTGGTTGAGCTAAATTGTTGGCATTTTTCTTCTTATTTTTTTTTTTTTTTTTGTTTTTGGAGATATTTATGTACATTAATTTATACAGCAATTGGTTTTATTCGAATGTCGAAATAGTTCTTTTTGGAATATTAAAAAAGTTTTTCCCAACGGAAGCAGAATAAGCAAAATGGATTTTAAATGCAAGAACCAGAAAGGTTTATGCTAACCTTATGAATTAAAAAAGGAATTTACATTTCAAAAAGAAAATTGATTGATTTTTACGATTCTTGCTAAAAATAAATATTTATTAGAATATACTTATTAGTCTTTAAATCGCTCACCTAATATGACATTCAAACTTTGACGTCAAGTCGCCCCTTGTTAATTTATTGTTATCTAATTAAAACAAAATTTAATATTTTGGAGTCAAATGAAAAACATTTGGGGTGTAAGCGTCTTCAAATTTTCTAAGATTTACGAAAAGAATCTTTTATTTTCAAAGTTTGTTGGCAGTAAAGACTTTCGAGATATTCAATGATTTCTTTAAGTGGAAAAGATGATTTATCTCAGATTTCTGCAGGATTTTTGAAAATCTTATAGTGTCTAGAATGTGCTCAAATATAACACTAGAGTTTTTCCTTTTAAACATATGGTTTATTGGTGACAATATTTTAGAATTCGTCGTAGAATCCGCTCCAATATGTAGGGCAGAGGGACCAGTTGTGAGCCGGGTTTTGAAAAACTTTAAAATTTTTTCATCAGTTCCGGGAAATGAAAAATTAAGAAGTTTAACATTTAAATATTAACATAACGCAACTTTTTTCCAATGAAAGTATGCTTATTTGAGTTACTCAAAAAATTTTAGAACAGATTTAATCTCTTAATCTTTTAGGGCGAAAAAAAAAGTGGCCCTTAAAAAATTCACTGAAAATAAGAAAATATGAAAGGAATGTCACACGAATTGTTGCGATTTACTGGTTTATTTATTATGAAGGCCTTCAAGGCCTCTCTATGTAGATAGTCTTTCTTTTGAGCATAACATTCTAGCTTTCACAGAGACGTGGCTAAAACCTGATATTGCTGATGCATCGGTTTTTTCCACAAACTTTTCTATTTTCAGACGTGACCGGATTTCTCGCATAGGTGGTGGCGTTCTGATAGCTGTGGATGCTGCTTTATCATCTGAAATGATTCAATTTTCTAGTACCCAGGAGATTGAGTTTGTCGGTGTTAAAGTAAATTTTAAATCTTTCAATGCTTTCATTACTTGTTCCTATATTCCACCATTGTCAGACATGGTGGTATATTTAAATCATTTAGAGGCAATTCAGTTTGTCTCCTCTTTAGTTTCGAGCCAAGACATGCTCATAGTTGTAGGTGATTTTAATTTACCCGCTTTAGCATGGTCACTAACAGATCAATCTACCACGTTGCTGCCCTCTTTGTCACATGACTTTATTGATGGCCTTCTAGGCTTATCTTTATCCCAAGTCAATCCTGTCTTAAATTCTAATGGAAAATCGTTAGATCTTATTTTTGTATTGGATTCTTCTTATTGTGAGGTTTCTAGGATCGAACCATTTGTTTTTCCAGAAGACAAATTTCATCCTACATTAAATTTAAAAATTGATTTGCCCTTGCTTTCACCATTACTTGGTTCAAATGAGTTACCACTAACTAGGTGCTTTCGTAAGACTGACTTTGCCAGCCTTAATGAAAACATTGCTACTACCGATTGGTCTTATCTGTACAATTGTAGTGATATGAACTCGGCTGTTCGTTTTTTCTATGATACTCTGAATTCACTCTTTGATATTTGTGTGCCTCTTGGTAGGCTGGAGCGGCTTAACAAACCTCCCTGGTTCTCTCGCGAGCTATCCAATTTGAAAAATGTGAAGACACGATATTATAAGAAATTCCAAAAAACACGTCGTTCATCAGATTATGCTCTGTATACAGTCGCTCGTTCAAAATTCATGATGCTTAATACACAATGCTATAAGAATTATCTTCAGCGGTGTAAGCTTCAGTTTTCTTCTGATCCTAAACAATTTTATAATTTTGTTAATTCTAAACGTAAGACCTCTGTGCACCCATCTTTTTTGTCTTTTCAAAATAAAAAAGCGAGCACTGATCAGGCAATTGCCGATATGTTTGCGAGTTTTTCAAAACAACTTATTCCTCAACGGAATATCGAGCAAGTCCGTATCCTTATCATTTAAAAAAGGCTAATTGCATTTTCAATCCAGTGATTGATGAAAGTTCTATTCTTACCGAACTTAAATTAGTTAAACCTGTTTATTCTCCGGGGCCAGACGGTATTCCTGGATGTATACTCAGGTTCTGTGCAAACGCATTATGTAAACCCATTTTAAAATTGTTTCTATTGTCTGTAGAATCTTCCTCTTTTCCATATATTTGGAAGGAGTCATATATTATTCCTCTGCATAAAAATGGCAAAAAGTCCGAAGCCTCTAACTATAGGGGTATCTCAAAATTGTCCGCTATTCCGAAAGCTTTTGAGAAAATTATAACTTCTCAATTGCAACATTTTTGCAGCTCTATTATTTCGCCATCCCAACATGGGTTTGTGAAACGTAGATCTACAACCACTAACCTTTTAGAATTTACATCAATAATTATCAAGGGGTTCAAAAATGGTAAACAAACTGATGTCATATACACTGACTTCAGCAAAGCCTTTGATTCCGTTAATCATACCCTATTACTTTCTAAGCTGAGCGACATTGGGTTTCCACCCCTTTTCCTTTCTTGGGTTCGAGAATATTTAACAAATAGAAAACAGAAGGTACTTTTTAAGTCTTCTTTTTCCGTTTCCATTCCTGTGACTTCTGGTGTACCTCAAGGTAGTCATCTTGGCCCTCTGCTCTTCACACTATTTATTAACTATCTTCCATCAGTCATTGTTCATTCGCGTGTGCTTATGTATGCTGACGATGTCAAGCTTTGTCTTACTTATAAAGATACAGATTCATTTAGTCGGCTACAAGCTGATCTTAAAAACTTTCAATCCTGGTGCCAGTTTAATCTACTAAATCTTAACACTACCAAATGTAAGGTAATGACTTTTTTTCGTAACTCTCCTCAACTGGTCACTTATATTCTAAACAACAGCCATTTAGAACGTCTAAATAATATGAATGATTTGGGCGTACTTATGGACCATAAGTTAAATTTTAACACCCATATTTCCACCACGGTCGCAAAGGCCATGAGTGTCCTGGGTTTCATTAAAAGATGGTCAAAAGAATTTGATGACCCCTATACAACTAAAGTTCTTTTTACTTCGCTTGTCCGTCCTATTTTAGAGTATGGATCTTGCATTTGGTCACCTCAATACGAGTCGCACCAGATTAGACTAGAATCCGTTCAAAAGCAGTTCTTGCTATTTGCTCTTCGTGGCTTAAGCTGGGATCGCAATGTCAATTTGCCTTCGTATTCTAGTAGACTTCTCTTGATTAACCTTCCGTCCCTAACTAACCGTAGAATTATGCTTGGTGTCATTTTTATGCACAAGCTCCTAATTGGTGATATCGACTCGCCTGAGTTATTAGCTCAGGTGAATCTGTCGGTACCATGTAGACGGAGTAGACATCCTTTAATACCTTTATCCCTTAGTCGTTGTTCTTCTAACTATGCTATGTATGAACCTTTTAGGGTCCTCTGCTCTGATTACAATCTTCTATCCCCTGTAATCGGCTCAGAGTTTTCTATTAATATGCTTAAAACATCTATCATATCCCATTTAGTTTATAGATAGCTATAGTATTATGTGCTTGTCTGTCTTTTCTATTGTGTATTTTGTCCACGCGATTCGTGCCGTGCGTTATACGGCTGCACCCCTCGGTCGGTCGGGTGGGAGGTGGGCAGTTATCTGCTTGGGCTCGCGCGTAACAGGCTTTGTCCTGGTGTCGTAGGGGCCACTTGAACGTACTGCGCATAGTATCGTCAACGTCCGCTAATGGCAAAAACAATGAAAAACACAAAAGAAAATGGGCCATAAATGACAACGATATTTATTCCTCGTCGTCCATGTCACTATCGCAGTTTTTCAACACGATGTTTGCTACACGTATATACAATGCGATTATTAACGTTGGTTTCTGTCCAAAAACTGCAGAACGTCTAACGAACATGATTTACAGGGCTCAAACTGTCATTCAATACCGCATTTCAAAAATATTTGAAAATGTCACAATTGGGCCCTCTCCCCTACATAATAGGGCGGGCAAATTGTGTGAAGCAAAAAAAAACGTCAACGAATGTTTACCAGATTCGGATTCTACGACGAGTTCTTGTAAGATATTTTCCCCTAGAAAGCATATGTCTTAAATAAATTAATAACCCGCAATGTGAAGCTTAGAGTTTTTGTATCAAAACATGTATCTACAAAAAAAGTAGCGTACTTTTGAAAATCGAATCTGTTTAAGACCAGGCTAAAGAAATCTTTTTATTATTGTTTTAAGTGCTTTTACGCAGCAGACGAATTCAAGATATTTTTAAAATGAATTAACTCCATAAGTTCTAGATTTCTTTCATAGAATCGAGCATAGATCCCTCTATAAATCTTGCAAGGTCATCGATTGTCTGACTTTCACCAGGAACTAAATGAGCAGATATCAGTATATCATAGAGTTCACATTATAGAATGCAATTTCACGATAGTCAAAACCATTTCAAAAATTTATTAAGTCTGCTAACATGCCCGACACCACCATCGATATTGGTTGAACATAATTTTGAAATGGTTTTGACTATACTGAAATTTCAATTTGACCGAGTTAGTATTGAAAGAGTTCGTGTTAAGCGAGTGCCAGTTGTATATCTTTAATTTCTTTGAAGAACCATATAACTCCATACGATTGGTTCAAAAAAAATTTTAAAAAAGTTACTAAAAATTCAAAAAATTCATTTATCCTTTTGCATTTTCGAAGTGTCAAAATTTGTAATTTCCAATTTTTTCATAAGAACATTTTTAACTAACCGTATTGGGGTCATTTTTATTGGAACAAACAGAGATGAGCAAGAAATTCTTAAATCACACTTCAAAAATAATAATGCCACAAACATAAATTTAAATTACTGCTAAAACTACTTGGGAATTATAATGAAGCAAAAAAGCAGAAAAGTACAGCTAGTTAAAAAGTTAAGCTTATACCCAATAGATAAATACATGGGCAGATTAGTTGTAGACTTTGTTTTACTAGCTACTTAACGTTAGTTGCACCAACTAATTCCATTGCATTACGTAACAATTACAAGTCTTCATTTATGTAATCTCATTCTTTTCATCTTAATCATTACAAACGATTTCTCCTTGTGTTTTAATTAAAAAATCAAATATGAATGAATGAAAATGAAACCAATAAACAATAATTCGAAATATTGCAAAATAAAAGAAAAATGCTTGCACATTTTTCTTGCCACATCCACGCCCACGTGAAGAAGGCGACAAAAGGTGTGTGTGGGTGTGTGTGTGTGTTAGCCAGCCAAGTGGACGGAGGCAACAAAAAAAGAAAAGTGTCAGGGCGGATTATGTCAAAATAGGTTCGCTATCGATAACAAACGACATGTTCATTGGCCATGGGTGCCACAAAACCAAAGTGATTTCAATTTAGTTGCCACACCGATGTCAGGCATATTATTCATTTTTATTCATCTTTTCTTTTATTTATTTGGTTTGTGTTGTTGTTGTTGTTGTTGTTGTTGTTGTTGTTGTTGTCTTTGGTTTTGCATCATTGAAGAATATATGAGCAATGAACGAATGGGTGGAATGGTTGAATAAATGAATAAATACGCCCTTAGGTATGAGGGTTATTAACAATTGTGTGTGCCATGCGCGATTTCCGTTACGTTTCGTTTCTCATTCTTGTTTCGTCTTTTTTCCATTTCATTACACACACACACACCAGCACACACACACACACACACCTGCATTTATTTTCCAGCAGTTTACAGTTTAATTTTTCTTTTTGCAGTTGAATTTTTATTTGGCTTTTTTTTTGCATATCGTGTTTCTCTGGGTTTTGGCCCCTTTTAATCATTTACACTTGGCTGACGGCGGCCACTTGAAAACGATTCGCAAATGAGTTTCATGCCTGAGGTAAGGCTGATTGCTTATCGAGTGCAGGTAACTGCTACCTGGCAGTAATTCAGGCCAAAAGTTAAAACTTGCCAAAAGGCGAGAAGCAGCAGCAAAAATAAAAAATAACAAACGTTAACAGAAAGCGCAAAACTGTTTTTTGTTTTGTTTTTTATTTTTTACTTTTGCTTTTGCCAAAAAGTTTTTTTTTCACTCATTGGCCAATTGGCTAAGAAGTTTTTTTCGTTTCAAAATAAAAAGCAACCTAAAATGATCCCGAATATTTTGGCATTAACTTTTATTTCCCTATATAAACAATATTTATTAATGCTTACTCTATTTGGCTTACAGCTGTAAACCACATGGCAGCTGGTTCCATGGACCTGAATTTTTGTCTCTCATCTCTTGTCTTTTTGTCTCGCATTTCTCTACATTTTTCCCTAGCCGGGCTAGAAGGCATTACGGGTCAGTGGATTCTGAAAATTTGCATGCAAAAAGTAAAGAAATGAGAAAAAAAACGGCAAAAAATCAGTCTAAAAAAACATGTAATTCAACTATATCGAATTAGAGATGCCCTTTTTATAGACATGGGCGTAGCAAAAGTGGGGATCAATTAGAGTTCTTATAATATTCGAATCTATTCTGACTTTGTTTTAATTGGTATCCGATGTCTTGATTATTATTATATACATAATTGTTGTAAAAACTAATATACCTTTCGAATGTTAACAAAATTCGCTGACATGGCACCAGCTGGTCGCCAACTCTGACAAAAAGTGAGAAAAAAAAACAGAATTGAAAAGAGGAAAAAAATAAGCAGCAAGTGCCAAGTGACAAAGGCATTGAGGATTTGGGTTTCTATGTTGGGTGGTTTTTTTCATTTTTTGTTTCTACAAAATTAACATTTAGTTTTTCACTTTATGTCATTTGATTTCAATTCAAAGTTTCAGTGATTTCTTTTTGGTTAGATTTCTGCTGATGAAATATTTTTGGTTTTCCTTTTCTTTGCCATAATGACGACCAATTTTAAACTACTTAACTAATGTCCATACTTTTTTTTTGTTTTATTTTGCAGGTCTCATTCTTCTTGTCATCATATGTGGCCCCATTGACATTGATTTGCTTTCTGTATATGGGAATGTTGGCTCGTCTATGGAAAAGTGCGCCCGGTTGCAAACCCTCCGCCGAGTCACGGTGAGTCTCCCTAATATCCCATGCCAAAACCGCAAACAACAGAGAGACTTAGTAGTAGAAAGAGAGAGATGCAGAGAAATAGTCCAGGGAGAGGGTGAGAAACAGAATTGGGATTGGGTTTGGGATTTCCACGCACCTGTGGCCAAGTGACCCATGTGGCATGATGAATGCCTTTTTATTAGGCCGAAAAGGAAAACTCATGAGTATTGCTCATAAATTTTTAAGTGCTTTCCTCTCCCTCCCTCTCGTTCTCTTGCTCCTTCTGGCTCTCTCATACTCTTTGTCAAAGGAAAAGTGCTTTAACACATACACATATCAAGTACATAAATATATATATGAGCTATTTACCTCTAGAGAATATCGACTAGAGACTTCAACTAACTCAAAAGGCTAAGTATATAGATTAAATGAACATGCTATCAATATCATATTTCAAAAAATATATAAATTTATTATTTGTTTGCATTAATATGACATCTGTCTAGATAAATTGTACAAATTTTTCTTCAACTAGCAAACGACTAAATAATCGTTTAATGATAGAAATATCAGTTACTATTAGGAGGCAGTAATTACTATAAGCAGCCAGTTCCATACTTACGAAAGCAAGATTCAATTCTGGAATTCAGTAAATCTTAAAAACAAATACATATAATAATTATAAGGTAATTGGGTTAATTGGCTTCTGTTAAAATACTATTTCATTTTGAATTTTAGGTAAGCAATTTAAGCTAGATTTATTCTTTTTAGAAATATCTCTATGATGATCCCGGAAATCATATATTTTCAACGCCTTTCGATAAGGGATATTTTTAAGCAAATTAATCAATTTTTCATTACAAATTTAAATTGGAACTAAAGTACTGATATTTTATATTAAATTGAAAAGCTTTTTTAAAAAGGTTCGATATGGCTCTGTTTAATTTAAAACCAGTTCCAATAGTTAATTCGAAGTCATACGGTTAGGTAAATGTTGAGGCAGTTAAAATTAAATTAGGCATGAAAAATCTTATTTTTATAATTGGAATAATATTGTAATTATCATTGCACGTCATAAGGTGAATAGGGATTACAGGGAGAAGGAAAATAACTCAATCTTCATTCGTTGAATTCAAAATATGAAATGATTTCATTTACAAAAGTACAGAGTTTATATAGAATTATCTTAGGCTCTAGGAGGTAACAATTGTTCTTAGAAGATCTTGTTCTAGTACGACTCACACTCACGTATTCGGAGGTTGAAAAATTATTATTATTTTGGACACGGCGTCGGCCATTTGATATCCTGCCGTTGTGATCTTGTGGGTTAGTTTAGAATTACAAGTGTTTTTTTCACAACGTGTGTGGCTGATTGTAATTCCAGTCATATGCTAGGTTAGTTGTTTGTGACAAAGGTACAGTTGTATTATATTTTCTTTAGTGCATCTGATATGGTGAAGCCGCTTGTAAGGCTTTTTCTTCAAAGATTATAGTTAGACCTGGCTCTAAAGCATTTTCATATGCAGTCAGTTGAAAAACAAATGTGAAAAGTAATCTACCTACATACACACAAATATAATCATATATACATACATGTACATTTATGGAAAATGCTATAAATAATGTTAAATTAGAATATTTATGCATACAAAATTTTGAGCACTGAATGCGTTCAATGCGTCGTATACGTGATGATGTATTGCGCATACGCCGCGTTGTTTTAGCTCATTCGTTTGTTGCACAAAGTGCATAAATCACAAATGCAGCTAACTCAATTGCAGTGGTCCTATTTAAAGTTAGATATGCTAAATTTACAAAATCTCTCTCTCTCTCTCTCTCTCTCTCTCTCTTTCTGTCTTTTTGTCTCTCTATCTCTGTCTTTTGTAATTAAACATGTATAGCAAAGGCAAGCGACGTGTCACTCGAATGGTTGTTGTTGTTGTATTGGCCTTTGCCATCTGTTGGCTGCCCATTCATGTAAGTAAATTAATTACAAATAGAATTTGTATGCATGTATATAAAAAACAAAGTGTTAAATCAATTTGACAGCAGGCAACAGCTGTTGCCACTCAAACACTCAGAACAGAACTTCAATTGCACTCAAGTAGCATTTAGTGGAATTGACACATCTGCTTAGAAATCGAAACGCTATTGAATAGATACTTTTAGTATTTACACACATTGTTAATAGCAGCTGCCAATCATTGACATTAAATACCCACATACCACTTTTCTCTGACAGGTCATTCTTGTGATGAAGGCTCTGAATTTATATGGCGGTAGCCATTTATCGGTCATTATTCAAATAATATCACATGTTTTGGCCTACACAAACTCCTGCATTAATCCCATACTCTATGCCTTTCTATCTGACAACTTTCGCAAGGCATTCCGTAAGGTAAAGTATAGTGAGCTTATTTTGAAACCAAATACTGACCGTTGATTTCAGGTGGTCTGGTGCGGCCCTCCACCAATTATGACCAATCAACAGACAACTAAGACCACACGCACTGCAACCGGCAACGGAACGTCCAATATTGAAATGCTCTAAGCTGGTAAGTGTCGAAAAAAAGGAAAAACTATAGAGGAATAAGTATTTAGTTGCACTATAATATGAATAAAGGAAAAATCGGATCTTTGTAGCTTTGTGAATTCTGTAATTCTGTCAATTTGAAAAACTCATGTATTAATTTTCCTATTCTATCTATTAATTTGCATAAAAATCTTATATTTTTGTCAATTTTTGAAAAGTAACCTAAACGGTTTTGGTATCCAAGTTTTTTTTTAGACGTTTAAAGTATGATTTTTTGAAAATCGGTTAGAAATCGACCAATTATGACCAAATATATACTATAATAATTGTCTAGATTTGTCAAAATTGAACTTTGAGAAGACTTGCAGACTCTAGTATCTTCTCTTGAAGCTGTGTATTATGGTCAGAAATTTGATTTTGGAGGCACAAAGTCAAATAAATAAAGATAGATAGAATAACTTATTTCATATTATCTATAGACACATTTGCTTTTCACAAAATTCCTCGAAGAACTAATAGTACTGCCTAAAAGTATGCAAACTGAACATTTTTGTTTAGTTTTATACGAATTGAAATGGAAAAGTAAACGAAATTTATTTTAAGTCCTACTAATGTGTCAGCGAAATTTTAATAATTTTGATTTTATTACTATGGAATATTATTGGGAATTATTGGAAAATTAATTATTGCCTAAATTGTTAGTTCTAAGTAGAGAATTAAAGTTAAGGGCTCAAATTTGAGATATGTATACAAATGCCGAAATGATTTGGCAACAATTTAGTTTTCAATGTTCTAATAATAGTCCTCTTGGGTATACCAATGAGGTTTGGTCCTTTTTATATCATCTACTTGTGTTGTTATGATACTATTTTTGTATGTATGGATTCAGCGCTTAAATAAAAAAAAAAATAAAAAAAACAAAAAATGTTCTAATGCAGATCGGATGAATTCTACTTTTAATAAAGACATGGATTTTTTTAATACTCCTAATTAAAGCGTCTTGAAGTTTAGATTTATTGGAATACTTTGCAGTTTTTTCTTTTTGGGTAATTTTGGTTTCGCGTGAAAAGATAACTTAGTTAATTAGTATAATTAATTTATTTTTGAAAGGCATATTAAATGCAACTATTGAAATTATTGGGAACTATCGGAAAGTATTTATTCTCAGCTAACGCCTAACTTAAATAAGCCGCTACACACCACTTTTGTCCTGATAAGAACAATGTAAATATTTGATATTTCTTCATAACCCCAATAAGTATGCAATACTTTTGTAAAATTCATGGTACTGACCATAAAAGTCAAATGTTTAAATTTTGTATTCAGATAAGATTAAAATTATTTTAGAGATGTCCCTTACTAAAGTAATGTTGAAGCACTTCTACCCTGAAGGAAAATACGCTGAGTTCAAGCTCTCTTACTGAAAAACACTTTATATATGTACATATATCTAAAGTTAAGGCAAACTTGGTCTCAACTTAAATTGCCACTCAGTATTCCAGTTTTGGGAGATCCACTTTAATGCACAGATCTTTATATAGACGTAGTCGTACAACACTCAGTACGAACAAGGAGCCCATATGACACCAGGCCCGGGCCTGTTAGAATGACCCTAAGTAAAGTTAATGCTATAACCTCCGACCTAAGGGCAAAGGCGTATTACTTATATCTTCATCAGTTGACTTGGGGTTTGAAAAGAAATTGGATTTTGATTTATAAAAAATGGAAGACAATTAAATGAAAAACATATTCAATAAACATTTCTATTGTTAATACAACTCCGTAATAATGTAAACTCTTTTTCTTTATCTTTACAGTTTTTGGAATATTGTTTGGCTATAATAATTACAAATTACAGTTTTGTTTTCTATTATATATTTCATCTTGATTATTAGTCATTAGCGAATGTCAAGCAAAAAAAAACGTATTTAAATGAAATCAACTGAAACGCAACTGAAAATTGCAATTTCTGCTCCGTCAGAATATTTATCGTGTGAATTGGAATGACAGCGAGCGGGACGATGAGGAGGATGAAGAGGATAATCCATTTACCAGTTGAATAAGAATGTTTTGCTTTTTATTTTTTGTGTATGTATAATTATTCAAAGGAATGTAATATGTATATAATTAGGTGAGAAATTTTGTTGGAATTCAACTAAAAATATGAAAAAAAAAAAATACAAAACAAAAAACAAAAATGACGATGAAATGACATCAAATTTAATTGCGTTAGGTGTTAAGACAAAAAGCAAATACAAATATGTATATTGTAATGTTAATGGGAAATTCCTGTAATCCAATAACTATGTGTTTGTATGTGTATGTGTGTGTGTATGTATGTATTGTATTTGTATAACTTTGTATGTGTAATATTGTGTGTTTTAAATATTAAGAGTTTGCATAATCTGTAACTATCTGTAGTTAATTGTAACTCTCAAATGAATGGTTTATATATATAAACTACGGACATTTCGCAGTTTTAATACTCTTGCAAATATGAGAAATAAAAGTGATTTATTAACATATATGTTAATGTAGTTACAAGATCTAATACAAGAAAACAAAAAACAAAAGGGAAATAGAGAGAGAGAGAGACAGAGAGAGAGAAGTCTCTTTTTTCTAATTACTTTTTGATAGCCTTTGCAAGGGTATAAAGCATTATATAATTTAATTACTTACGATGTGATTTACAGAGACGAAGGAGATTATAATTAAACTAACAACAACAACAACAACAACAAAAAAACAGTAACAAATGTCCAAAGAAAATGTATAATCACTAACCATAGAACACATAGATGGGACAAACTCATGATTTTTTGATTGCAAACGCTAGCCTAGTCATGGAACCCCAGAGAGCTTCGGGAAAACCCGAACGTTCGTACTCTCAATGAGAGCGTAAAGTGGGGAAAGGGCCAAGCAGCTACGAAAATAATTTAGTCTAGCACAGACTACTGAACGACGAAGGCAGGCCTATGTCGCTTGTGATTTCGTTCTGTCTATGTATGTGTACACTCGTCGGTACATGCTCAGGCTTCGTAGTGTGTGTGTGACGTGAAGTTGTACAACAACGCATTTCAATAGCTCGCTCGACCAAAATTTTTAATTTTCGACAAAACAGCGACAATGCTATGCTAGGATATGCCCCTGTGGAAAGATTATCAAGAAATATTGGCATCTTCTTCGTATGTATCCCGGTGGCTGTGCCGATAGAGTGCTCGCTTTGTGATGTGTTTTGGGGAATGTAATGTCCCTGGTTCGATTCCCAACTCGAAATCGTCGGCTTAAATAAGTTTTTTTTTCTATTTTATAATTTTGTTTTTTTTTTTTAATTTTTTTTTTCTTTATTTTTTGTTTATTTTTCTTTTTTATTCTATTTTTATTAAAAAATAGAAAAAAACCTTTTTGGTCGGTTACGAGTGGGAATTTCCCCAAGAACATTCCCCAAGACGACACATCACGAAGCGAGCACTCTATCGGTACAGCCACCGGGATACATACGAAGATGATGCCAATATTTCTTGATATTCTTTCGACAGGGGCATATCCTATTCGCATTGCCGCTGTTTTGTCGAAAATGAAAAATTTTGGTCGAGCGAGCTATTGAAATGCGATGTTGTACAACTTCACGTCACACACACACTACGAAGCCTGAGCATGTACCGACGAGTGTACACATACATAGACAGAACGAAATCACAAGCGACGTAGGACTGCCTTCGTCGTTCGGTAGTCTGTGCTAGACTAAATTATTTTCGTAGCTGCTTGGCCCTTTCCCCACTTTACGCTCTCATTGAGAGTGAGAGCGTTCGGGTTTTCCCGAAGTTCTCTGGGGTTCCATGACTAGGCTAGCGTTTGCAATCAAAAAATCATGAGTTTGTCCCATCTATGTGTTCTATGGTTAGTGGTATAATCCTATAGAAAACAACTACTAAATACTTATAATAATAATAATTAGCATTAATTATTTAAAGAAGGGTTTTTTCATTGTTAGAATTAAATGAAAATCAAGAGAGAGAAAAACTAAAGTTCTACATATATAATATTGTCGTTATATATATACACACATATAAACATAAACATAAATGTATGACTATTACAATGTTATAATTATGCTAATACAAGTCATTCATTAGGGTAAAAATGTTTTAAACAATTACCCTAACAAAAACAAAAAAAAAACAAAAACCAAAATAAATGAGAGCATTCATTGAAGAAAACTAACAAGATCAATACATTTTTGAGATCTGATTAAGCTATTTCAAAAACTAGTTCTCTAAAGACATGCTCCAAAAGTTTTAAGAAAGAACTTAACATTACATTGAAATACACTTTAAGAAGTACATAGTATTTGTTTATGGATTTAGCCCCAAGTATAGTACATTTTTTTAAGACAGGGATATATATATTATTTGGCACATCGTGACAAGGATTCTATGGGTTTAATTTGTCAATTGTTTGTAAAGTAATATGTTTATAGTTCTGTAATTTATTTTACAGCCAATTTTCGATTTCCAACATCGATTAACAATTTCAATTTTGCGCGCTGTATTTCCACACAATTTTCTGGTTCCTTGCTAAAAATAATTCTTGTAAATTAATGACAGAATTGAATTGATTCATGGCTTATGGCTAACAATGTTCTCAACATATTAAAAGTAAATACAAAATATTTGAGAGGTGAACGGCAAACGATGTTAACGCTTAACAGATCTTAAATCCAATTTCAATGAAATCGTTTGGAATCGAAAACAAGAAGAGTTCTAATTACTTTTACAATTTTCAAATTTGATTTCTAGTCCATTTCCATTTCTAGGTATTTAATATTCAACAATGATAAAGTTCCAGTATTTGTACTTGGACAAGGATAAAGTATCTTATCCTTGAGCTGTCTTAAAAGCCTTTTCGAAGAGACCTTCAGAGATCGATTGTTCTGGTAGAAAAAAATATACGATCAAAAGATTTATGATTAGTTCATGTAGTATTTAAGCAATTTATATATTTCACACTTAATCATTAGACAAATTGTTCATTTGTTTATAGTTAAAATTAACATTCCATAACATAATGATCGATCAGTCATTATCTTTCGATGGTGCTATGATTTTCTAATTTGTTTCCTTTAGCATTATATTTGTAAACAAATTCAAATAATTACAAAACTGTTGAGAATTGAAAAATTGTACTTAACTAATACAGGGTGCGCCAATAAACATAAAAACTATTTTATAGCTTTGACAATTTTGAATAGCTATGCTATTTAAATTGAGTGATTTGATAAGGCATTTGCCATAATGGAAATGAAATTAATTATGTAGCCTAGACCAAATTGAGACCTATATAAAGAAACATAGGCTATCTTGCTCACTCTTAGCGCAGCGAATCCAATGTTTATTAAATTATTGGTATTCTATCAGAATATTCAGAACAAAATATTAACCCACGTCTAATTTTGTCCAAAAAATTGTTTTTCTTTGAAACTCATTAATTTTTTTTATATAGAAGAACGATTTCTTCTCAAAATACCCAATTTCTTCAAACAAATTACAGTGAAACCTCGATATAACGAACTTCGTTATAACGAAAAACCCAATATAACGAATTTTTTGTTAAGTCCCTTGAAAGGACTAAGGTTTTACATTTCAGTACCTATAGCGAATCAATAGATATAACGAATAATTTTGCGATCCCCCTCAGATTCGTTATATCGAGGTTTCACTGTATAGGGTTTAAGCTTCTTTTCTTCAAATCTCCAAATATGGATCATACGATCTACTTATATCTTTCAATGAAATTCCAATGGTTTGTTAAGTATTTTTCAAACATTTGCTGTTGTTGTTGCTGTTTTCTGAATCGCTTCTATTTGGGATCATCATAATCTACATTAAATGTCCAATCGATCGTTCAGAACAGATCTATTTAGAAAAGAAAGCTCAAAATTTTGGAGCACTTATTATTTCAACTCACTTATGTATGCAGGTGTATTTTAAGACGTTTATGTTCCAAAAAGGTTGAAGCTGTTGATTTAGAAATTATGTCAAAGTTATATATATACTATATACTATTATATTAACTAGAGAATTGCATAAATATATTCATAAGGCAAATAAGAGACGAGAAATTCTGCATAGGAATGATATAGTTCCTGGCATTTGAAAACGAATAGAATAGAGTTAAACTTACCAAATTGATAAACTCTTGTTCCAATTAAATAATGTTCTCATTATGCACACAACTCGTTAAGTAATTCAACAACAAAAAAGGCGATATAAGTTTATTCTTGCCAAGATGTTTTGCGAGACAAATTGTCATTATTTTTGTTTAAAAAAATCTTTCGATATAATCGATCAAGAAAAATCTCGATTGATAAAGAATTTTTTAGACAGGTTTCATAACGCGAGCAGTTGGCAATTTTTGAATTCCAGGTAATTCAATTCATATGAAATCGGACATGAATAAAGAATTCAGTGGGTAAGAGGTACAATAGTTTATTATTTACTCTCAAATTACAATGGATGGCTTAATTTTTTATTATTTTCCGCTTTTATACTCATCCGTTCGCTGCGAGCTTTTCAGAAGTAAGAAGGTATCACAGTTGGTATCACAGTTGTAAAATATCTGCAGATTTTGGTTTCTTGCCTTGTTTTGTCTTTGTTTTGAAGTTTACTTAAAAAATTAAAAAAAAAAAACAAACAAGACAATGTAGTAAATACCAGACACACAATTCGTTATGCTTGGAGTTGTGAGAAGTCATTGATTCCAATCATTTTCTATTTTCTAACTCAATTTGTTTTACTCCTTCAAAGGATTAAAGTGAGTTTTAAGACCTTTTAAAAACCAAATGACCCTTTGGGCCTTTTGAATGTATTTATGCTATGCTCTAATATCTATACACACATACACACACACACACACGTAAACATAAGTATATGTACTAAAAAGTTTTTAAAGTTCGCATAGATAAGACCAAAATTTTTAGATAAATTTGTTAATTTGTTTCGGATTGTTGATTGATTAGTCAATTTTTGCTTGGTTTTATTATATATTTTTTATTGCTGAAAAGAAAATAAAACTTAAACTATATAAGATAAGTGTTTAAAATAAGTAAGTATATGAGTGTGTGTGTGTGTGTGTGTGTGTATGGGTGACTGGATGGGTGTGTTTATGTGTGTTTATGCATATATACTTATACATATGCAATTGTAAATGTAATCGTACTGCATTCCTAGCACAGTTGTGGAATTGAACAATATTTGAACAAATTGAAAATTCAGAAGAAAAATTAATAATAATAATAATAATAATAATAATAAGAATAATAATAATAATAATAATAATAATAATAATAATAATAATAATAATAATAATAATAATAATAATGAACAACAACAACAAAAAAACAAAAAGGAACAAAATCCTTAACAAAATTTCATTTCAAAAATTACAAATATTCTAGAACAATTGAATATAAATATTTTGTAGATATAAGCAAACATTTACAACATTAAAAATGAAAGATATATATATATATACATATATATTGTACCATTAAGATGTATAAATGAGCAAACTAAAAAAAGAATACTGAAAATGTTGAGAGCTCATTAGTTTTAATATTTATTTACATTTTTCAAATTCTCTGTTAAATATTTGTTTTTTTTTTTTGGTTTCGTTTACCATAAGGATAAGAAGCAAACTTAATAAAGAATTAACAAAAAACAAAAAAAAGAAAGTTAAATTTTGTAAATTGTTTTATTTTTAACTTATGTAAAGAACCACAGATTGAATAAAATCCAGGTAGGTCGGTTATATATGTATGTATTAAGCCAAAGACAATTTTCCAATCCTTTCACTCGTGAGTCGTGAGGTTTGCCAGATGATCCAATTCCTTGGAATTGTAAATGTCAACTGAGCGTTCGCTGTGACTGCTAAAGTTGGTCTACTGGCTCTTTTTTTCAGCAATTGGTTGTCAAGTGACCTTTTTGTTTTTTTTGAAAGCCAAATTGATTCTAAAGATTGGTAAACAGTCACATTTATTAAGCCAAGCAAGTGTCTCACTCCCGGTCGCTTGCGTGTGGGCGTTACCAACGTCAGAGCCTGGTACAGTGGGACAAATCTCAAACAACTTTTAAGAGGGTTCGCATTTACATACTGTAAGTAAAGTCACATTCTTCTACAAATTCACACCCTAAAGACCTAAAAAACTACACACACACGCTTCCAAGACACTAGCTGTTTCTCTTTTAGATGCATTTTTACGGTTTCTATATGGTATAATTGTTTAATCGGAATGATTTCGTGCTGCCTATATAGAAGAGAAATTTAAATACAAAGTTTCGTATCAACATTTTAAAATCGAACAGACTTATTTGCATTGAAACAGACGGACAGGAAATACTTTTATAAGGGTTTAAAAATAAAGTTCTTTTCGTAAGATTCAAAAGGACAAAATAACAAAAAAGATAAATTGTTTTTCCAAAATATTTCAAAACAATTGATCAATTATTATTAAAAAAAATAATGTATTCCCCAGTCGAAAAATCTTTTCAAGTTTATTATGCACAAATAATAAGTGTCAGTCGCTTAAGAAAATAGATATAATAGATTTTCTTTGATTTTTCTTACAAAATATTCGAAAAGTATTAAAATTAAAAATTATTTGAAAATTTTCAGTGTCTAATTTCTAAGGCTAGGTCAGGTTGACTGAACTGACTGAAATTTTCTCCCTAAAATAGGCTATAAACAATCCAAGGATTTGCTTATTATAAAATAAAACGAAATTTGGGATACAAAATAATCCTCGAATCGATTATTATTTAAAGACAAATTTATAAATTGCAAGGCAATCAAATAAATAATAAAAACGTTTTCAACTTTATACGTACTTTAAAGTTCAAAAGTTTTCTCCAATCGTCAAGCCTAGATCTACTTCTGCTAATTCTTTAAGGATACTCCTCACAAAAATGCGAAAAGAAGTCGAAAGAATAGTTACTTCTTTGTGGGCTTTTCAAAAATATATTCAATCAATTTCAACTTTGAAATCGCTGATATTATTACAAATCAAAACAATTATTTTCTAGGGTTAAGTAAGTAATTTTAAAACGTTTTGTCGTTTTCCAACCTTAATTTTGCTATTTTTAAGGCTTTCATGTTGTATAAGGTAAACAGATTTTTTGAGCTAACTCAATATTCATCAAAATTCAAAACGTTTCAAATACATCAATTATTTCTCTAAAGTAATTGTATGTTTGGTCAAACTGAATTAAATAGTATTCTTTAATTTATAATCAAAGAATATTTAATTTATCCTAAGTTATTCCTCCTGCAGGCCCATTTAAATGCTTATTTTCTCTACACGTATCTTAAGTTTTATCTTTTCTGACACTTATAGACTTAAAGGTTATATCTTTCTCAAACTACGAAAGAAAGTTAATTGTATTTTCCATCGTATGAGATATTTTTCATCAAGATCGGACAAAAATTGTATGATCTTGCTTCACAAAAATTTGGTTGTTTATTTGATTTCGGTGTTTATAGAGACAGTTATGGTAGATCGACTCGGCTGTCGATCTAAATCAAGAATATAAATAATTAATGGTTTGTTGATTTCACAACTCATCAATTATTAAATATACTGAACATTATCAACTGAATCCTACAGCTTCTATGATGGATATATGGTATTTATTATAAATTGCCAGCAAAACTAATTATAGGTTGGTTTTAATCGATAAAGTTAAAGAAAACTCGGCCTGAAAGTTTTCTCTCAAATGCAATGAAAAATCAAAAAAAAAAAAACAAAAAGAGAAATATGGTTTCCGATTTCGGTGAATTCTTGAATGAACCACTGTTAAGCAAATATTGAAAAATTTATGCGAAAATTCCAGCAATCTCGCAATCCGAATGTGAGGAGGATTCGCTCCCACTCATGTCAGATTTTTACGATGCAAACAAAGAGGTATACATACATAATCGTAACATGGACAAGTTTATGTGTTTATTTTGTAAGGCAGGACAATAACAACAGGTGAACCAGCAACCAGCAACAGGGCCCACCATAGACAGTGACCGAGACCAGGACCGAGATCGGGATCCAATTTGATTTTGTTTGGTACCAGCAACCAAGCAAATAAACAAGACAATAAGCCCAGTGACGGCGAAAAGGACAAAACGCCAATTGCTGCTGCCGTTGGTCTTCATTAACAACTCGTGGTGTCGGAGTCGGTCCCTCTCATTACTTCAAATAAGAAACCATCGCCTATTTTGTGGTTGTGCGTGTGTGTGTGTGTGTTGGTGGTGTCCATTTAATTATGCAAACGCCGCCAACACACAACTATCATCCATGGACCGTTTTGGTTGGTCAGCTTAGTCCGACCCGTTTTCGGTTATAATTCAAAACCGGGCAACGCACCGTGGAACTCGTTCAGTTGCCGTGTGTCCATCGTGTGAGTCGGACAACAGTGAGATTATTTTTTTGTGTTGTTTTAGTATTTTAATCCACGCAGGAAGAAGGAAGAATCGAAGAGAATTCTCTCCAAAATATGATTTGTTTGGCCCCCATTGCCGCTTCCAGGAGCTGGACTTTACGCGGTGCAATGCTTCTATTAGCCCTGCAGCTAATGCCAACAACAACTGAGGCCCTGCAGCATACCGAAGAGGGTTTGGAGTTGCTATTCCGTGAACGGTAAGTGAACTTACTTTTCAAGTGGCTTTAAAATCCAATTTGACCCAGAGAATCGAACATGAAATCGAAAATGATACTCGAAAAGTGAATGTAAGATAGAACAAGTAATAGAAATGGTTCGAATGGGCGTCCAATGGGTCAGCATGGTATAGAAGGCTAAGAGCTATTAACTCTCTGACAAATTGGTCTGGTAATTGCAATTCATAGAGTCAACAATTGGTTGCCACAATTGATAGTTGGCTTAAAATCGACAGTTTTTTATAGGATTTTTCGAACGCAGTAGAGGAAACGTTTCTGACCCCACAATCTATAGTAGGTATATTCTTGATCAGCGAGAGAAGCCGAGTCGATACAATTATTTCCGTTTGCCCGCCTGTTCGTATTAACTTTATGCCATTAATTACAAAAGCTACTGTAATGAAACTTGATACTTAAGCTATTTATTGACTAACAATTTATCAGATTGGACGACTATAACATATGGGTGTCATAAAGCCAGCGCTGGGACGGTAGCAATCCAAAAACCTAAACATTTTCGGGATCATAAGGCAAATTAAATGTTCACTTAACAATCTGAAAATTAGAACATTAATGAAAATCGGTCAAAAATTATTCGCAAAGAATAAAAAAATGTTAGCTTAGTCAGTCTTTTTTTAGACGGCATTTTTGCCAATTTCTAAGTGATTTTAAATAAGCATTTCTTAATTTAATTAAAATTTGGTATAGTTAAAATGGCACTAAACATTTGGATATTACAAAAAAAATGCATTTCCATTCGGTTTTTGAACAAAAAAAAAAAGGACAAAAGGAAAAAAGGAAAAAAAGAATAAAAGGAAATTGGCATTTGGCAAAAAATTAAGGTTTTGAGATTTTACGCAGATTCTAGGATATTTTTCTAACTTAAAAGTAAATACATGAATTTTTGAAACGCTCCAAAAATTAACCAAATTAGAACTTCATGAAATTAAAGTTTATTCGAATACTTTGTTTTTCATTAACATTTTTTGTTTCGCTTAAAAAGATAACTTGATAATTGGCGTGATTTACATTCCAATTAAATTTCAATTTAAAAACATTTAAATGGGACAGCAGTTTTGAAAATCAGTTCAAATTTGGCAAAATTATGAGTATTTAAAAATTTGATATCGAAAATAAGAACAGGACTGATTTATATCTTTTAAATTAAAAAAACCCCAAACTCACTTATAGTTTTTTATTGTATTTTTAGTAAAAAAAATCGACAAATTCTTTGCGAATCTTTAACTTTGACAAATTGCAACTGATTTTCGAACGTTATATCTTATTTGAAATATTCTTTTCAATCTGCATTTAAATCTTGAGAACTTAATGTCTGTGAATCTGTGATGTATAATCATCATTTTACTATCCGAATCATAAAAGGGCATTAAAATATGCGAATTTACGATTACAACTTATAAAAATCGCTTAGAAATTGGAGAAATAACAGTCTTAAAAAAAAAAAAAGAAATTGCTTAAGAAAAATTGATTTATTCTCTAACAAGAACATTATCTTTGCTAAACGATTTGGACCAATTTTCATTACTATTTGTCTAAACATCACGATGAATGGGCAAATCGAAAAAGTATTATTGTCAAAATTTTGTCATCTTGGAAAGAACAAAAAGATATTTTTTAAGGCTTTTTAAAACTAAAACATAAACTAATTACATTTCATAATAATATTTCATAATATTGTATAGATCTCAATCCGATTGGGAGAATGTTTGGCATCAGGAGACGCATTCGCGATGTCGCGACAAATTGATACGTCAATTGTATTGGGCCTGTGAAAAGGATATTTATCGTTTAACGCGGCGTAATCGCAAACGGACGGGCAACGATGAGGCCTGGCTAAAGCGTAGCATTAATAATTCTGCAAATCGTAAGAAACAATAAATATTAATTTGACATTGATGGGTTTTCACTATGCACTTTTCTGTCCTCAGCTGGTTCCGCTGCCTCCACTTGGTTGCATGTGAACTATGCCAATATGTTACTAAGGACACGACGATCGGGCGCTCCATCGATAACCAATGAATGTTGCACCAAGGTGGGCTGCACCTGGGAGGAGTATGCCGAGTATTGTCCATCCAATAAGAGACGCAATCATTACTGAATTGCTTTGAATTCAAAAATTGAAACAAAAATTCAGATTATATACAGATTAAATTCAAAAAACAAATATATATATAATGCAATTTTTTCAACATTTTTTTTCTGTTTGTCCTGTGTATATATATATGTATATATATATATATATGTATATATATATATATATATATGTATATATATATATATGTATATATATATGTGTAGGTATATATATGTCTGTGTTTGTGTAATTATAGAAGGGGAAAACAAAAGTTAAGTCCTACAGGCCATAAATATATATCTATATATATATATATTACAAATCTAAGTCAAAATCTTGGTATTTATTTAATGACTATTTCTTGTTTGTTTTTTTTTTTTTTTGTTTACTTATTAATAGAACAATATTGTTTGGTGACAAATCTTTGAATCATTTACTATATGAATACAAATAAATAAATCATATGCCATTTATATATTCCGGATCAAATCATTATGCATATTTAATCAGCTGTTGTGGTTCTATAAGTATGTATGTATATTTATATATATTCTATGGAATGAGATGATTTACAGATGATTTATTTTGGCAAACAAAATTCTATTTCTCTGTTATTTCGATAAATTTATCTTAAGTCGTGTAAATTAGAATTATTTTCAATAATTTTTATTCGAAATATTTATTTTTGGTGCAAATTGTGTGTGTGTTTCAAATAAATATTTATAGATAAAGTTTTCATATGAAATTTATTTTACGTACAATTGTTTTATTTTTATTTTTTTTTTTTTTGACTTTATTCTTATTGCTTATTACTTAAATATATATATTAATAATATAAGAATATATAACACAATATAGTTTTTGTCTCAATTCAACAAGATTTTCGTGTATAACAGGGGGTATTTTTGTTTTTTATATTATTATTTTTTTTTTGTATTTATTTTGTAGCTATACAATTTATTTGCATACCTGAGTTTAATTTTGAATTTTCAGTTTTTTTGTGTTTTTTTTTCTATTGAATTGGAATTTATTGTTCTACAATAATTGTTTTAAAACAGAATTTACCAAATTATTTGTAGCTTTTGAAGCTCTGTCACTATCTCGCTTTCGCTTTCGCTATCTCTCTCTCTATCTATCTATCTATCTCTCTCTCTATTTTGATTTTTTTCTATCTGTGTGTGTGTTTTTGTCTCTTTCTATTTCATGATTTTATAATAGAGAAAGATTCAAAATTTTGGTATGAATTTCAAGGAGTTTCTAGCGAGGATTATTGCTATTACTACTACTGCTGGCATCCAAGTCATCTAAACTCTCCTTGCGGCATTTCATGGTTGCTGGTGTTGTTGTTGTTGATGATGATCCAGCTGAGGAGGCCGAGTGGCGTGGCCGTTTGGAGCCAGCTGCCGTTTGTCCTTTCTCATAATGATTGTCCAGCATCTCGAGGAGAGTCAATTGTCGTGTTTTCGATGGTGGTGTTAGTTTCTCCGAGGGATGTGAATCCAAGCTGGCAGCCATCATCATGGCATTAGTTTCTTCCTCATCGTCATTAACCACTAGCTCCACATCATCACCATTGTGAACATCATCATCGTCATCATTTTTTCCATCATGAACATCATCATCATCGTTATTAATGATAGCTGCCGGCACATCATTGTCATCATCATCCTCTGAAGAAATTACACTATCAATCAAAGTTACCACTGAGCCAGATGTGCCCGATGTTGGGGTCACATTGGAACTAGATGCAGAAGTTGAAGCACTTGCTGTTGCTTTCGTTGCTCTCAGCAATTCCTCTTTTAAAAAATCATATAAATTGAGATTCGTGTTCGTTTTTAATAATCGCTGATCAAAACGACGCAAAAGGAACCACAATTCCTGCACAGTTGTTCCACGATTGCGAAACAGTTGCCACATGGCATGCAAATCATCACGTAGCTGTTCATTGCCAAAGGTAAAGTAGGCCAAAGGTCGTCCCAAATCGGCGCATACCATTAATTGGAGCAGAGCCTTTAAATGGGGATCACCGCCAAAGGCACCGCATCCCCAATTCCCAGTGGCTATGCCCGGTGATAGCGTGGGCATCCAAGGCATGAATCCCACATGCGCCTTGTTCAATTCACGTTCCATTAGATCCTTACGATATTGCATAGATGTCTCGCGAAATTGTAAGGCATCAATGGCCACTATGGCAGTCTGACGGCGCCTCGATGAATCTCTTGGCGTAAGATCCTCATGATTGCCCGCCCACATAAAGCTATTGGCATAGCCCGTATAATTGCTATAGCGTTCCGCACCAACCATCAAGAGAGCTTCATGTGGCCGCAGGCATTCTGTAAACAATTTGCTAACAATCAATTCGGGACAGATTACAAAGCGTATCTCCTCTTGGACACATCCATGGCCAAGGACACCACCGCCAAGAAATTTATTGGCAAAATCCACCTGCAGTAGGCCAATACCCTGATCCTCGATGGTTCCAGCAGCATTTATGTGTAATGGTACATTGCCCAAGGGTGCCTCACTCGTTGACCAATCCTGTTGAATTTCCGGTTTAGCACTGCGACGCACAAAGGTCACACAACCGGTTGGCACATTGCTCGAATCCCTCTCTGTTGGGCAAACACGGCGAAAGTAATGGAAAATGCATTTAAGTTTCTCCAACGTGGAAGGACATTCCGCTTGATAGAGTCTACAATGCAGCAAAAAGAGACATTCAAATTGAGACATAATCATTCATGGAATCAACTTAAATTACCTATTAAAATTGATATCTGGAAATGTGCTATATTCCGATTTCCTTTTGAGCGTATTTCGTCGAGGATATGTACAGAGAAATGCATTCGCCAAGAGGCAAGAAATCTGCTGCTGACTAAGTGTTAAGGCCGATGTCTTATATTGCTTTAGAAGCGGCACTGGCGCCTTGATTAGCTCCGGCAAACGCAATGCCAAGCGTATGATGCGCGGCAATAAATCCTCAAAGAAGACACGCGCCTCACTCTTATCAAATTCCTCCCGCAAAAGTTTGTGCAACGAACGGAAATTCCATTGATTACGATATGTGGTATTATACGATAGAATTGCCGCCTCCAATTGCTTGCTATTCGATATGGGACGCAAAAGGGCGCGTTCGATCATCTCCCAGCGTGAATCGATCTCGCTTGAACCATCGGCATTTTCTCGCGGATATTTACTCTCCTCGGCACAGGGCAGACGCACATGTTGTGCATCCCATTTGGGTGCCGATTTAAGGGGGCGTGGAGCCTCATTAATTGATTCACATATGGGATGCTTATAGAGAACTCTATGGAATCCGCTGGGCTGAATCGGTCCCAAGTGTTCCAGCTCAAACAGCTGTAAGCCTCGATGAATGGCCTCAATGGGTTGTCCTCGCCAATGTTGTGGCGACTGCGTCGAGGCATCTCCTATACAAATGGAGAAAAATTAAATAGTGGTAATAAATTCACTTGATTCTTTATTCTTCTACTCACCGTTTGTTGCTGGTGTTGTTGTTGTTCTCTGTGGTGACCCAGAGCCGGCGACTGGCTCATTAGAGCCACCATCGCAGGCAGCGTCCCGCTTTGTGGTCTCCATTGTTTGCACTTCGAATATTTACACTTGATACCCCGCCTATATATCTATTACTATTCAATAATAATATTATAAGGAAAATTACGATTTTGTTGTTATCTGTTTACATGCACCACTGTTATAGCCTACAGTCTGTTAAGTCTCTGTTAATGTAAACTAGTAGATGACTCATTGAGATTCTACACAGGTAGATAACTATATACATACGAAGCTTGCTCATAATTTTTGTTTTTAAACGTTTGACAGTTATAATTTGTTTAAATTGCTAAATATATTTTTAAATACAAATTTGGCAAAGAAAATTCCCAATTCAAACAAGCATTTAACAATCAGAAAAAATATAGTTTCTCCATATGAATTAATATTTGCAAAGTGTGTACACACTGCAAAAAACTATTTGCAAAAAAGAGAAATGTAGAAAAAGCTAACTATAGTAGACGTTTTTATATCCAAGTTATTAATCAAAATATGTATATAGATATTTTAATACATAAATTATATACCATAAAAAATTAAATTATTTATGATATTTTAAGCTAATTATAAATAAATCATATACTTTCCAATCATTGTTACATTTTGTATGTATAGAATTCTTATTGTTACTAGAAACTTTGGCAAGGTCTAATATACCTTCATTAGAAACAAAATAGTACAAAAAAAAATGCGCCGCGGTGTCATTTGCCGATTCTCGCCGAAAATTCAAAATAAAAAACAAATATAAACAAATATAAACCATATACATAGTTACATACATATGTACATTGTTTAATTGTGTCACCAAAACTTTTACAAAATGCAACAGTAAATATTTACTATAGCTACTCGGGCCCAAAACGCGCTTAAACAACATAAATTTGGTATCAAACGAAAGAGAAAAATTCCACGAGCACGACCTCATGTGCGCCTTGACGATTTATTTCGTAGTTTTTGTGTAATTAAAAAAAAACCAAAAACCAAAAGTTTGTATACCCTTGCAACTTTTATGGTAACTCTTTCCTTACCTATAGCCATCAAAATGGAAAAACGTTTTTTCTAAAAAGGCTAAAGCTTGCGAAAGAACGGCCTACAATCTTAGCATAGGAAATAACGAAGATATTGATCAAAGTCACTGTTTTCCACCGATCGTTCCTATGGGAGCTATATGATATAGTCACCCGATCTTTATCAAATTCGGCACAGTCATTAACAGATATATTAAACTAACAAATGTTTAATTTGAAAGCAATCGCGTCAAAAGTAACGAAGTTATTGACAAAAGTCACTGTTTTCGAAAGATCGTTCCTATGGGAGCTATATGATATAGTCACCCGATCTTGATCAAATTTGGCGTAGCAGTTAATATGTGTAATTAACTCACCAATATTAAATTTCACGACAATAGCTCAAAAAATAACGAAGATATTGAAAAAAGTCACTGTTCGTGACTTTGCCGTTTGTATGGGAGCTATATGATATAGTGGTCCGATCCGGCTGAATCCGAGATATACAACGCCTGCAGTATATACAAGCCTACATGCAAAATTTCAGCTCTGTAGCTCTTACGGTCTAGGAGGAGTTTGCGTTGATCCAGACGGACGGACGGACATGGCTATTTGAACTCGTCTCGTCATGCTGATCAAGAATATATATACTTTATATGGTCGGAGATGCTTCCTTCTATGCGTTGCACACTTCTGACCAAAATTAATATACCCTTTTTGCAAGGGTATAAAAATTGACCTTTTTAGCGGGATTAAAGCTAAAAATAGCTGAATCTAACTGTTTCTAGCTAAAATAGTGTGGCCAAATGTTACGACAATGTTGGAAAGCGCGCCAAATGGCGTTGCCAGATACCGAATTTTCTGGTTAAAAATTGGCGCCTTATTTAAATTTTTGCGCCAAATTCAAATAGATTGTTGATAAAAAAAATGTTTATTATTTCGAAATACAATTGACAGAAATTTATCCATATAATAATGTGATAATAATAATTATTATACTTCAGTGCAATTGAGTTAATTTAAT
Source organism: Drosophila willistoni (assembly GCF_018902025.1). Classification (NCBI taxonomy): domain Eukaryota; kingdom Metazoa; phylum Arthropoda; class Insecta; order Diptera; family Drosophilidae; genus Drosophila; species Drosophila willistoni. The sequence goes on along the minus strand of NW_025814053.1, from coordinate 3,590,273 downwards.
GGGCAATGACGTAAAGTTAAAGGTTAAAGATGTTTACCTACATATGTATTTACCTAAATGGAATATTAAATTACAATAAGAAAAAATAGGGAATAGAAAACAAGCCACGAAAGAATTGACAAATCGTTAAGTCCTTTTAATCACTATAAGGATTTATGAAATGTGAACTTCCAGTGTTTAACAATTTGAACGCGTTATTATCAAACCTTCGTGTGACGGAATGAAAGCCATTAAAATTAAAATTAATTAAAAATTCTTTTAAATGTTATTTATTCTGATATCAATTAATTTAAATATTTACTATTTCGGAAAATTGAAATGGAAATAAATAAATTTTTAATTAATGTGTTCCTGGCATCCTAGCACTGCAACGATAAAACTTTTTTATTAATGTGTTAGTTAGGCTAAAAATAAGATTATTTGGCTTCATTTAAAATAGAGCAAATTGATAGCATTTGAATTATATTTCTTATTATTTCTATTTCTTTTGTGAGTGTCTTTTGGGACCTTTTTAAAGAAAATTGTTTAAAAACGGAAAGAATTATTAATATTAGGTTAGTTTATTGAATTGAGAACAAAGAAAAATAAAATTTTTTTTTGTCTGCTCCAAGGCCTCCAAAGTTATCTAAAGAAAATAGAAATGCTGATGGCGGAAAGGATTACTCTGTGACTGCATTTTCACATTTTCTATGGAAGTAACTACAGTATATAAACCAAATTTGATGTTTCTATCTGTTATACTTTTTAAGAAAAACATTTTTATGTAAATTCTGGGGGCGTAAGGGGGCGTGGCAAAAATTTGAAACAAACTCGATAACTATACATACCACACGAGTCCACATACCAAATTTGGTGGCCCTAGCTCTTATAGTCGGAAATGCTTCCTTCTGCCTGTTACATACATTTTGGCGACTTAATATACCATTTCACCCTATGGGCGTATGGTATAAAAACCGTGGCGGGCAGTATAAATAAAAAATAAACATTTTGAAATAAAGTTTGCTTTATGTCATGTGCATTTTTTTTAATCGAATTAGGGACAATGTTAATTTGACTAACTAATTCGCTTATGCTGATTCCAAATATGAACTCGGTTTTGCCAAAAGTTACTATAGAAAGTAAAGGAAATTTTGTTGTACATTTTTAACAGATTTTAGAATATCTTGAATGCGAGAATTTTAGAATATCGTGAGAGAGATTACACAAAATTAAAAAACAAAAAGTTCTTTGAATGCCTATACCTTACTTTTGGGTTCCAATTTAACTTAATTTATAACGATATCCAAAGCGTAAAAAAATATCGGCCTGTATTATATTTGACTTTATACCAAATCTTTGGTGATTTTAGGCAGAGGGCGAATGTTGTTATTATTTCAGAAAATTTTTTTTCCCAAAATTTAAAACAAAATATCAAATTTGTATGTTTGTCAAAAATTTTTGTAAATATTTTAGAAAGGCCTAAAAGTATGCTACATTTTATAGTTGTGAGCAAAATGCGATAAAACTGTGATCAGATTGTGAAAATAAAAAATTCGAAATTCTATTCTTTCTAATATGCTTGGGAAATTTCAGATCTTTGTAATTTAAATTGAAGCTTATGCCAAAAAATGTGAATCTGAATATGAATATTAGATTGCATTTTAGCAGCTTGGTCATTTGCAGAGGGCATTCTATATATGTATGTACATATGTATGTACGTACATATGTACAAATATAGCATGTGCCACGTGTAAAATTTTTTTTTTTTATATTCTTGACTCTCTTTATGCCTGCCGCTCAGTTTTTCGGCTCTTAAAATGAATTCGTGTTGATGTCGATCATGATGAAATAACATAAGGTGGTCTCATCGCAAGCCGAAGCTTAACTTCAGTGCACGTTTGCTCACTCACATCACCGTCTCGCTCACCCTCAATAGACACTCAGAATACTATTCCTTTCACTCGCACTTATTGCAAGCATATGTTAAGTGTATGTCTCTTGCCGACGGGACCACCTTATGTTATTTCATCATTTATATTTTAAGATCTAATATTAATCAGTATTTTAAGTCTTATTTTTAAGTAACATTTTTCATCTTTTTTCGCAGTACTGGGTTGAAAAAAATTGAAATTAACAATACGTTTTAAATTGCCCGCCAAAAAAAAACACTTTAAAATACGCGCTAAAAACAAGACAGTCTGGCAGCGCCAAAACCTAGAATAACTGCGTTACACAACACTAAAATGCAATTCAGCGGATTTTTTAGCCGTTTTTTATTTTCCAACACTGAAATCTCGAGTAGCTATAGTAAATGTTTACCGCACTTTAATTTTATTTTGTAAACCACAGTTAACTTTTACAATAATCACATCTCGAATGTTATCGATCTAAATAAAAATTTACCCATCTCTAATTTAGAACACGTCGTTATGATTTGAATATGGCAAATCTTTCTAATTGTTGATCACACAATCAGAGGTATTTGGAAATATTTTTAAAAATATTCAATGAAATATATATTGTTTTCGGCAGAAAAAGGGTTTGAAAAATAAAAGACCTATGTGTTGATTTCATAGGAAACAATTATATCTATGTCCACGATTCTGGGCAAAATAAATTGAAGCCTCATTTAGTATTTTCTTACGTAAAAAAAGTTTTTTTTTTGTTTCTTTGAACTTAAAAAATGTAATGCAATAATAACAAAACAAATGATAAAGATAAACCTAAAATTTAATTTCTTAAAAATTTTTAACTTTAGCCTGTCTTTGGTTCAGTAATTTCTTCTTCAGTTTAATTTGGTTTTAATACAATTTCACTTTATTTAAGTTAAATAATGGTATAGTAGATATATATATATTTATTTATATGTATGTATATATTAATGTAACATTGGCGATTAACAATTTAATTTAATTAGTTTAGCATTTTCCCCCAAATGTAACATAATTAATCCATACTTGGTGTTCATTTCCGTGCTATTTATCAAGCAAATCTTATTATTAACAAGAAGAAAATTTCGTGTGTTTGGTTTTTGGTATTTACCAAATATTAACAACTTTTTGTTTAAGGTAAATTAGAATTAAAAAAAAAATTGCTACTTATATATTGTTATCGCAATATCCCGTAATATCGTATGAATATATTCGTAATACCAGCCGCTATGCCAAATCAGGTCACACAGGTTCTCACATTTTTGTCACTCTTTGATTGGTAATTATAATGGGAGCGATAGAACGCGAAGCCTTACACGACACGTGGAGGGCGTGGGCGAGGGCGAGGGGGCGGAGCGGATATACATTATTTTATATGCGAGTAAGTAACAATTTTCTCTATAATAACTGGAATATAATTATAATTGGTTTTTTGGTTTTTGTCCTTTCTTGAGATATCTAATAATTGAGATTGCACAGAGGATGGGCAAGAATAAGGAAGAATTGTCCAGTCAGCAACTTATTTACGAGCAACCATATCCAGACCACCCTCTTCCTCCATTTTGGAGAGGAACTTGATAGCCCGCTGGGATGGTTCCGTCTGCCGAGCCATGTCAATCAGACCCAAAAGCTTCTTAATGCCAATGAAGACACTAAAAGAAACGAAGGATTCGATAAGAAGGCTGTGATTAAAGAAAAAAAAAGCGCTTTACTTACCGCTTGCCTGCCATTTTCTTGCCTATAGCCTGGATTTCACCCTTGCTAAAGATATCCGTATCCTCGAGTACAGCCAACACATGCTCGGGACTGGAGAGATTCGGCACATGCAGTACAGAGGTGAATGCTGTCAGCATTTCCATTTCTTCCAGGACCTCCCTAGGATATAGAACAAAGCATATAACAAGGAGTTGCTCAATCAGTTGCGGACACTTACCGCCTGCTGGAAGTGCAGAGAATCAAGAGTTTGCGACCCTTTGGCGGCTGCTTTTTCAGCAGCACCAACAACGCCTGCAGGGTCAAGTTGGAATAGCGCGGTCCAATTGGACCGTAATCAAGTAGACGCTCCACATTGTCCACTACAATGCAGCTAAGAGTCGAACGGTAGGCGTCATCGAAAATCTTGCGTATATGCAAACACTTGGCCGATTCGGTGTAGCCGACCATATCCTCTGGTGAGCAGACTTTGACAAAGGGAAAGTCGCTCATTTTGGCCAACTTGGCGGCCAGCGCCGTCTTGCCAGAATTGGGGGCACCAGCAATGAGTACGGAAACCAGTCCACTAGATTCGGGAGCCTTGGCCTGCTGCACGTAGAGCATGCCATCTTCTAGCAAACTGGCCACAGGCTGGCCCCAATTGGTGACACCGCGGGCCAGCATATTATCGAGTATCTCTTGGGCCGTGCCAAAGGCTGGTTTGATATCGTTCTCCAGCGAATGCAAGAAGTCATCACGATTGACCTTTAGTTTCTCCATGGCCTCCGGATCCACAGTGACCTTGGCATCGGCCTTGATTAGACGATTCATGGCACTAGACTGGGCGGCTCGCACCAGACCCTCAAGTTCGGCGCCACTAAAGTTCTTGGTGAGCGAGGCAATCTCCTTGCAGTCTACATCGTCGTTGATCTTGTTGAAGTCACGCATACGCTTCGTGTGAATATTAAGAATCTGGACACGTCCCTGTTCATTTGGTAGACTGATCTCCATCTGCACCTCTAAGCGTCCAGGCCGGAGCAGAGCCTCGTCGATCATGTCACGTCGATTGGTCATGCCAATGACCAGAATATTGTTCAACTGGTCCACGCCATCGATTTTGGTTAGCAACTGATTCACCACAGTGTCATGAACTCCACTGTTGCCTGCCACGGAGCCACGCTGCTTGCAGATGGCGTCGATCTCGTCGAAAATAATGATATGCAATCCACTGTTCGGACCCAGGCGTTTCTCTTCTTCCTCGGCTTCTGCGAAGAGTCGGCGCACATTGGCTTCCGATTCGCCAACATACTTGTCCAGGATCTGCGGACCGTTGACAATCTTGGGTTCGCGGGCATTCAGCATGGTGCCGATTTGGCGGGCCATTAGTGTCTTGCCCGTTCCGGGAGGACCGTAGAGAAGAATACCCTTCACATGCTTACATCCCAGCTGTTCGACCAGCTCTGGGGGAAAGACGCGAGAGGCGAATGCCCGCCGGAAAATGGCATTAAACTCCTTGTCCAGGCCACCGATGCCCATCTTGCCAAAGTCCCAATCGGGATTGATGATTGACTGGCGTACCACCTTGCCCTTGGACTTGCCCTGCAAATTCAAAGAACTGTTTTCGGCCTTCTCGAACTGCACCACCGAGTTGCCCAGAATGCGACCAAAGCGCACATTGCGCATGGCTGGCTCCTTGCCCTCGCCCAAGCTTTTCGGATCGATGGCTTCTAAGGACTTGACCACCAGACCCAAAAGTTTCTTATCCTTGAAATTAAAGACCAGGGACTGGCCGACGGTCAATGCCATGCCAGCGAATTGCATGATGAACTCCTTGGCCATCTGATCAGAGTCATAAGGTTCCGTTGAAACGCTAGCCCATCAAAATCGACCCAAACAATGATTACATAATAAGAATCACAACCAAAAAAAAAGGAAAAACCGAAACTTACGTTTTCTTCTGCAGAAAGTCCGTCTCAAAGGACACACTGGTGATGACATCTGAATTGGCATCAAAGCGATAGGGACGCACATCCAGCTCCTGATTAATTGAGAGCATGGCCCACTTACGCTGCACTAGAGAGAAGCCCACATAGCCCCGGGGCACTTCCACGGTCTTCTCTAGGGCAAAGATAAAATGTTGCCCTGAAGCTGGTGAAATGTCTGCATACCTAAAATTGTAAATATGTCAATCACAATCAACTATTAAATTCGCAGAGGGACATTATTATTTACTACTCACTTGACATCTTCAGGAAAATCACCCACATTGACGATGGCACGATTTGTCAGAGACAACTCATCCGTGGGACATTTGGTGGCCTTCAAGCGCTGTAAATATAAACAAGTCCAAGGACATAAATTTCTTCATCTTTCCTTTGTTTTAATTATGCACAACTCACATAAGACATGGCTCGTGTCTCCTTTTGATGCTGGTGCTCGCTATTAAAGGATTTGATAAACGATTTGAATAAATTTATTTTTACAATTTCGGGGGGCTTTTCTTCCCCAAAAATTATTGATTTAAAATTGAGACTTTTATAAAACCAACCTTAACTTTGTTTAACCTTCAATTAAGCTTAAGATGAAGTTTTAAATTTGATTATCGCGTTTGGTTTGTTTTTCTTAATTTTTTTTTATTTTCCTATTACTCAATCTCTGCTGCAATTATGTTTAAAATTTACAAAACTTTTTGAAAACGGCCAGACCAGCTTTATCGATTTCTACAGACGCTCTGCTCACTGGCGCCATCTAGTTAGCTAAATAATATCCTTTTCCACTGTTGTGCAGTTGCGCATTTTGTAACTGAAAACAGCACTGATAACGGTAAACTTAAACATATTCCAAATTCTAATTGAGATATCTCCATCATAGTGGGCTTTATATCAACAGTCATGTTGGTGAGATTTATAAGGAAATCAAATCATTCTTAACACAAGTATCGTGCTGTTTAGAACTAAAAGAAAATTCCAAATTGTTTATGTTGTTTATTTTTTACTTTTTTATCCAGGTAAGTACGAGTAAAAACAGTTATCCTTTGAGCTTTGCAAACTATAAAGGAACAACTAACTTTTGTAATCGGAATAGCGAAATTTGCTGCGCTTGTATCTGTATGTCTTTGCATATAGTAAAGTTTTGAAAAGGGATATCATTTCGAATTTGTGAGCATTTGCAAAATTTACCTCTCAAAAGATGCAAAACAATTGTTTTAAGGACACTACGGTAAAATATTGTTCCAGAAAGATCGCGTTACTTATTTATTAGATGTATTGCTAAGGACACTATGGTAATTGGTACGGTATGGTGTAATACATAAGTAATAGGATGTTTCTAGGACAAAATATTTAATTTTTAAGTGTCAAAAAAATACTTTTTGAAGTATGAGTATAGAGCGTAATAGTAATAACTAAATATAATCCAAAGCCTTCATTCAACTTTTTCGCGATCACAAATCTTATAATATAAATCAACTGTTTAGCTTCATGTGAATCACAACTAAATGTTTTTTGGTATATGCTCTTGTCTTCAATTCGAACAAGATGTTTGCTGGGTTAGGCCGTATTGACTTCAGTGTTGTTCTTGGTTTGAAAGTAGGCGGTTATGCGGCCGGTTGTCGCTTGTCGGTAGTTTCGTTTTTTAAAACGTAACAAATTTTTTGAAAAATATTTAAAATCGAGTTTAGAAATTATATGTGTAAAACGAAAAGGTGAATAAGAGTGGCTTAAAGTTCAACAGGTTTTTTTTTGTTTGTTCATTGCCTACAACAACAAAACAGCAAACGTAACAAGTTCAAGTCATATGCTTTAAAAATGTAACGGTCAATATTATTTTTGTTTTTATTTTAAAATCAAAAATTTGTATAATGAGCATCACGTGTGAATGAAAGCATGCCGCCGTGGCAGCTGTTTAGAACATGTTTATTCTAATAAATGAATATTAAATTTGTTACTTTTGCAATTTTGTAGTTGTTTTGGTAACAAGAGAGAGAGAATCTCGGAATGCGCTACAACCCGTTGAAGGTGTTCGTGGTTATTGTATCAGTGTGTGCCTTGAATGGAATATGAAATAGAAATGTTTCACTGTGTGTGTGCAGTTATTGATATGGGGCATTTACGTAATATTCCATTTTTTTTTGTTTTATTTTCAATCTTAATAGTGAGTTATAAATGCACACACACTCACATTTGTATATGTGTGATTCAGCGTGAACCGGCCGAATTTTAAGGTTGAAAACTTCCAAAAAAAATACATACATACATATATACGCACACGGCAACAACAAAGTGCACAGCTTAGCGCGAAAAGCAATCTGCAGAATAAACTACCTGTTGAGCGAAGCGGCTCCGCTGTCTGCGTTGACGCTGCTTCTGCTGCGAGTGAAGGTTAAACGAGTAGAGTGGGAGTCGAGTCCCTTTCGATCTCTCTCTCTCTCTCACTCTGTCTCACTCACGCTGGTAATATTCTATTGCCAGGTGCAACACGTGCAACAACATCAACAAAACACAACACACAAAATGAGGCTTCCTCGAAAAGTAAAACTGGAGTTCTCGTTTGACTCCGTTTTACGAACAATTCCATTATTGTTCCTCATCCTGCTACTCGCCGCCGTCTCCACAATCGATGGCTTCAATTTGGAGCAACGTTTGCCACTTGTCAAATACGGAAATGCCAATGCATATTTCGGTTATTCCGTGGCCACACATGTCATAGGCGATCCCAAGAATAATACGAAATGGTAAGTGACTAGTACTAGCATTTTAGTATTTAGCATTAGAGCAGTGCCTAAAAACAGGTTTCCGTTTTTGATTCACTAACGTTAATTTGATCATTTTAATAATGATTTTTTTTTTTGCATTTTGCAATTGTTGTAGAACTCGTTTTCATTTATATTTGTTGTTTTCTTTTCATATTCTAAAATTTGTTATTTTTTCGATTATTTATAAAGATGATGTTATTTTTTGCATACATACATAAATAGTTTTGTTTGTTTTGTGCCCCCACCTAAATTTGTGTGATTGATGTTTCTTTGGAAATAAATATATTTTAAGCAAATTCGATAAGAAGAAATTCCCGAAAAAAAGAAGTTATTTACATATTTTTCAAACAAACCGTTTCCGTTAAGTTTTGGATTTTTATTTATTTATTTTAATTTTTCGTTTTATTTGTGCACTTAAGCAAACATAATGAGTAATTGCATAAATAAATAATACATATATACTCTTGATTTATTTAAATAACTTTATCAATTCGGCGAAAAAAACAAATTTCCATATGTATTTATGTGCCGGATGTCATCGCATTTCGCATTGTAGGGCAAAGTTTTTCCAATCGGGTTGTTGTTGTTGTCTGCTCATCATCAAAAGGTTCGAAACCCAAAATGGCCCAAACAACTGGGCTAGGCCAACACAGACACACACACACACACACACCTCACCTCACATTTGACGAGCTGTGCCAAACTACTAAAAATGGCAACAACAACTACTACAACTAGAAACTAGACGACAACTTGGTGTGGCATTCGTTACGTCTTCGTCTATGACTGCTGTCTACCCCATTGTCTCTCCCCCCATGCAACAATGCCCATGCCTTCATGCCAAACTTGGACCGAGCAGACAATGCGGAGCCGGAGCCAAGCAGACAATAAAAATTGCCAATAAAATTGTAACGAAGTCAAGATACGCTTCATTTCAAGAGCAACCCCGCCTTCCTCTTGGTGAATTATTATTTAAAACTTTTTTTTCTATATTAATTAAGCAACTGATTGGGTTTTCTTCGATTAATGGGTTGGGGATTTTCATTATGTGGGCGATGTGGTCGGGCCTTTGATTTAAAATCATAATCAGGGGTAAATCTAAATTGCATATCGCTGACATCAACATCAACAGAAAAGTCGTAAATTATTGTTTTAAAAGTATGATGGTCGTTTTTAGGTCAGCAATTGCAAACCGATTCTAGTTGTTGTTCTAACCACTTTCCCATAAGTAGAACTAATCGACATTCCGCCTGCCCGCAGATAAAAAAGAAAGATGAATCCACATCTGCCACCAAGCAACACCTCAAATGAATCCCCCACTTATGGCGGTGGCGGCTGTTTGGAGGCATCTAGCAAAACAAAAAAGCGTTCTCAAAGCTTAATACAAAAATCTCCAGTGTATTTGCCCGGAAGTCTAGGTAATCGAGATGTAATGCGCAGGCTGACCGGACTCCTGCGACCCGTAATGACTGCGGCTAACTGCAGCGAACCTAGTCCATTGGATCCCACGCGTATACGTCGTCAGCAAGTTCGTTCCTATGTACGCATGCGTCCACTATCCACGTCCACATCCGGACCGACAACTGAGAGCCTGTCAGACCTGGAGAAGAGTCGCAAATGGATAAAGGTCAACGGTTCAAGTGTGGTGCAAGTGACACCACCGTCGGCCGCCATTACCAGTTTGAGTGGACAGCCCCGTCTGCCATCGCGAGACATTGAATTCCAGTTCCGACATGTGCTCACCGAAGATATGACCCAGTCGGAGGTATTTCGAATGGTGAGCGGACCTGCCATAGATCAACTTTTGCACGGCGGCTGCGGACTAATCCTGTGCACGGGTGCAGCCGCCTCGGGCAAAACCTACACGATGATCGGCAACGACAAGGACGAATCCGAATGGGGCCTGCTTAAACGCACCTTTGAGGCTATCTTCAATTGTGTGGACAAGGATTTAGCTGAGTGCAATCTAATTCAACCCGGCGCCGCCAACACCTTCATAATGATGGCTCAGATTGGCGTCTTTGGCAAGGTCAGCGCAGAGCCATCCTCGGAATCCCCGATGCCAAGGAAATTGGAGTCGGGATTTTGTAAATTTCATTCGCTTGGCATTTGGCAAATGCGCAGTGGTAAGCACATAGTCTCACAAAAACGTCGTTATGCCTGTTTCATCAGCATGCTGGAGGTCTTTGGAACGATGGTGCACGATCTGCTCGATGACAATATTGGAGAGCGTTCCCCGCCGCTCTTCATACTTGAGGATGAGATGGGCCGTGCCTATGCCAGCGAAGCCAACAGACTCGAGATTCGTAATGCTTCGCAGGCCATGCAGATTCTGCACACAGGACTGAAGCGACGCGAATCCCTTGGTGGCAAAAGTCACTTAATTGTCAATATCCATTTAGCTCATGTCAATTACAATCGGCAATTGTCCTCCTATGAGCTAGTAGGGGGCCAAGATAAAATCCAATGGGGTCAATTGACTTTGGTAGATATGCTGTCGCCACGCAGCGGCGATATTGATGCCCGCGAATATGACAATGTCACACAAATGATTCTATCGTTGGGCTCCTGTCTGGCCACGCTACGAACCAATCAACAGGCCATTCTTAAGGGGAAAGCCTTGAAGCGTTCGCCCAGTTGCCGGGATGCTCGACTCTCTCAATTGCTCAAGCACTACTTTGACGTAGCCCAACCGGCCACGGTGGTCTGCATATCAAGTATAACACAGCAAGTTGAGGATATACATGAGAATATGCGTGCCCTGAAATTGGCGGATAATATACGTGAGATTATACGTCCGAGGGTAGCTGAATCCACCTTGCCACCGGCCGCAACCGAAGACACCCAATTGCCAACGTCTCCGCCGATCACCGCTCCGTCTAAAGGAAAAGTCTCATTTCCAACGACGATAGCTGCAAACAGACCAGAGAAACCGCTGCCATTTATGTCCCATGCAGGTCCGGGGCGTTTCATAACCAAATCATTTATGCTCGACTATGATGCTATTGTCGGCACTCCGCCTTTGCAAATGCCCAGCTTTGACCAGCTCTCCGATTTGTGTGATCTCCTGGGCTCACTCATGCGACGTCGCTCCGATCTCATATGCCATACAGAGTCCAAGTGGTCGGAGATGGAGATGTCGCGCATCTTGACCCTCGCCTCAAGCAATGCTTTTCGCGATCAATTGCGTGAGATTGCTATGGCCCAGAAATCAGCCATTGAGATTCTAAAGGAATGCATTCAAGAAACAGATTATTGCATTACGGAGTTCAAGCGCATCTTTGAGACATCACGCTATCAAGAGTTCTGCACGGCTCTACTTATGCCCGTTGAGAAGCGCAGCCAATTGGTGGAGAATCTCCTGATGGCCCACAATGAGCAAATGGAACACTATGCCGCCATGATGACATCGAAAACGAAAAATTCAAAGGACTTTAACAACAAAATGAACTGCAACCATCGGCCGCAGGCGGGTAGCTCCGCTCTAGCACGTCCCAAATGGCGGCAGCGTGCCATCTCCGCTGGCGATCCCAAGGGACGAACCCCCGATGAGGCGGCTAAGGCTAAGCTCCTGGAACAGCGCAGCATTCGCAGCTCGGCCACTCTGATGCGCATGGGCGTTTGGCGGTACTAAGAGTTTTTTTAAACTTTTAGGAATAAAGATCACATCAGTTGACATTTATATATATATATGTAATATGCATTTTACTTAAATTAAAGTAATTTCAAGTTTCAGTCCATTTATGTATAAACTTCTTCTTTCACGTTGTCTTACTTTGCTCCGGCTCTGCTTCTCTTGTCCTCTGGCTATGAAGCCGTGGCGTGACCCTGAAATTAAATGCGACTTTCAAATTTAAAAATCCATTTACATGTTCGTCCACAGGTCTGCAGCACCAGCAGCGGTAATTCCGCTGAACTTGTCAGCGGATGATGGCCTGGTACGTGCATCTGCACTCGCTGTGAGGTCGCTCGGCATCAGCCAAAAGATAGTAGGTAGAAGGGCCGATGAAGACCTGAAATGATGGTGTGAGTCTTGCGTTATCAAAGGGCAGAATACATCAAAGAGAACTATGTTGGGACTTATCTGACCTAATTTCAATAAGTTGGTACACTTAACCATATAGTCGGGAATATTTAATGGAAGTGACAGAACCAGTTGAGAATTCTAACATTTCAAACACATATGAAACACGTTCTGTTAATTGTCTTTTATTTTAATAACCCAGTTGACTTAACCAATTATTGTGGGATATTTGAGACATTTTAAGCCAAGAAATACAAAATAATATCTCGAATAATAAGGTGAATATTCGAAAGAGAGTAAAAGAACCAGTTGCGAATTCTAACATTCTGTTAATTGTAATAACTATTAGATACAGCTGAGTGATTGTTCTTAAGTTTGTGTGATTCACATTTCGACACGTATCTTGATGGCATCATGTTCCAATATCGAAAGGGGCCCGTTTCGCGTATTTGCACTTCATGTTCGTTCTCATTTTCGTCATAGAAGTGTATCTTGAGATATATATTTACACTTGCATTCTTCTACATACTAACAAATATGTACATATCTATATTGTGCATACTTGTGTGTAAGTAATGTACACTCTATCCGAACGGAACTGCAACTGAAATGCAATCAGTTTCAGTGCTTACACTGGCATCCACGATAAGAGATCAGACCAGTCACCAGTTCCCCATTTAGCCCCCAAACAACCAATGCGACTGATTGGGAGACCTTCACAATGTAATTTTGTCGTTTTTTTTTTTTTTTTTTTTTTGCATTGCATTTGTGCTTAATTAGATTGCGTTCATATTTATTTTGTAAATACGATTCTACATGTATTGTAAACAGCAGAATGAAAATACTTTTAGCATATAATATACGGATATACATATGTATATATATATCTGCTGTATTAAATGTATGAATAACCCTAATTAAGTATAAGATAAGACTGGCAAAAAAGATACATCATGTTCTCTGATATACTCACGTAAAAACCAACAAAAAGACTTGGATAGTTTTATTAGATTTATACGTTCATAGAGAGAAAGAGTATACTTAGGTTATTTCCAATCACCAAGGCTTACAAAGATTATGCCGAAAGAATAAATCACTGCCAAAAAAGACGTAAACCTTGTTTAGCCCATTCCCACAGCTTTCTTACACATTTCGCAACACTGTTCATTACAGGTTAGTTGTTTCGTTTTTGCTTCTTGGCAACTCTTTTGTAGTGTAAAAAGGTTTCGGCACATCTTTTTGTTTTTTATATGATTCTTCATACGCGGAGTGTGTGGGCCTCGTTTAACACCTTAAACAAATATTTATGAACAAATTTAATAATAAAAGCAAAACGTAATAAAGAAAGAAGAAGAGCAGAACAATTTATTATATGTACTTATGTATGTACATACATACATACATATGTATCCGCAAGTAACCAAAGCAGCAGGTAGTTAAGAGTTCCGTCACTTCTGACAAGCCTTATCAGTCATAGTCTCTGTTGATGCTGATTTGTGGGCTATATCTATCCAAGTATATACACAGATACATACATATATCTTCTTTAAGCATACTTATTAAAATTCACATGTGATTTTGTTTTTCTAATGCGTAAGCATTTTTCTGCTACTAGCGCTAAAAACCAAAAAAAAAATTAAAGAGAGCCTGAAAGAACCCAACAAAATTTCGCTGAAATGAGGTCAACAGACGCCAAACAGTCGTTGAGAAAGGAGTAGGGGCGGGGAGAGCAGTAGAAGAAGTACTGCGGAAAGGGGGACTACGCTGGGACAGAGACATGGGCAGGGTATAGAGGCCGGGCAGTTTATGGTTATTATTATTGTTCTTGTTGCTACATACAAAGAAAACCAACCAAAATACATGTATCTATTCACATGCAAAAATTCTCAGGCGCAGAGAGACAGAGAGAGAGAGAGAGAGTGTGAACACGCGGAAACCTCTACTGAACCACAGGCGAGACGCCAATCCCAGCTGCAACCCATCCCCATTAAATCTCATATGGTATGAATAGACATAAACAAATGTGGGCAAAAACAAAAAAAAACCAGAGGGCCGGGGCTAACTTCGACCGCGTCAAAGTTTGTATACCCTTGCAATTTTTTTGGTAACTCTTTCCTTACCTTTATAGCCATCAAAGTGGAAAAACGTTTAAGCTAAAAGGGCTAATGTGTCCGAAAGAACGGCCTACAATTTTAGCATAGGAAATAACGAAGATATTGATCAAAGTCACTGTTTTCCACCGATCGTTCCTATGGGAGCTATATGATATAGATACCCGATCTTTATCAAATTCAGCACAGTCATTAACAGATATATTAAACTAACAAATGTTTAGTTTGAAAGCAATCGCGTCAAAAGTAACGAAGTTATTGACAAAAGTCACTGTTTTCGAAAGATCGTTCCTATGGGAGCTATATGATATAGTCAGCCGATCTTGATCAAATTTGGCACAGTCGTTTATATGTGTAATTCACTCACCAATATTAAATTTCATGACAATAGCTCAGAAAATAACGAAGGTATTACGAAAAGTCACTGTTCGTGACTTTACCATTTGTATGGGAGCTATATGATATAGTGATCCGATCCGGCTGAATCCGAGATATACAACGCCTGCAGTATATACAAGCCTACATACAAAATTTCAACTCTGTAGCTCTAACGGTCTAGGAGGAGTTTGCGTTGATCCAGACGGACGGACAGACGGACAGACGGACGGACGGACGGACATGGCGATTTGAACTCGTCTCGTCGTGCTGATCAAGAATATATATACTTTATATGGTCGGAGATGATTCCTTCTATGCGTTGCACACTTTTGACCAAAATTAATATACCCTTTTTGCAAGGGTATAAAAAACTAAAGAAAAAAATGTGTTTTAGAGCAAAAACTAGACAAGGAAATGCCTAGGCACTTGGCAGATACATAGACATATAGACAGACCAAAGATATTTAGTTCTAGTGCTTCGCTGATTCGATGTTGTCTATGCCGCCCCTCATGTATTCACAGTGTACATTCGATTTATGCTATTTGCTTGTTAAAGAACTAAAAGCTCCAAAAAGGAGACGAAGAAGTGTAGTAAAGCAATGGAGAAAACAATCCTGGCCGGTCAAATCTTTAAGAAACAAAAACAAATCCTTTCATATTGCATTGGACACTGTCCCTAGTGCACTTTAGTCTTGACTCTTTTGATTTCAGAAACTGTTCTTAAAGTTGCTAGCAGTATTTTTAAAATTTTCTAATTTTGTCCATAAAGTAAGTTTCACTAATTATGCGAAAGTAAAACCGATTCACTATTGAAAAGGAATAAACACAAGGCTGAAATTTAGATTTATGGAAGAATCATTTAATAAAGGAATGAATTATGATATTGAATGAAATTTAACTTATTTATAAAATAAAATTAAAAGTTTCAAATAAGTTGGAGAGTGTTTTCAAACAAAAAAGTGTTTCACAAAATGTTTATTTTGGATAAATAAGTCATTATGATTAGGCAATGCCCAATTGTGGTTTTTCATACCGAATGATTGCTGTGTTTTTGGGCTTTCGTGTGAAACATTGAGCTGACGCCATAAACATGCGTAAAAATTCAATTGATTTTCAAAATTGCTATAAAACAGGGACAGAGGGGGCAAGGGAGAGAGAGAGCTAGAAGATGAATATGGAGATTTCAGAGACTAAATTGGAAAACATGGTGGAATATGCTGGATAAGAGAAATGCGTATTTTTAGAGCTAAAGCAAACTAAAAGAAAAACTAAAACTAAATATTCTCCTCATTTTAGCTTGGCACAAACTAACAGTCTATCAGCTGGCGGTTGCTTTGAAAGAGTTTGAAAAGTAATCGCCAGGCAAAGCAACTCCATGTGTGAGTGAGAGCAGGAACTAATGAGAATTGTGCGGAACCAAAAAAAAATCCTACTCCCACAGTCAGTCCTCTCCAGCATTCACCCTACTCCTACTCCAAATGCTACTCCTACTCCTACATTGACTGTGTGACTTCGACTTCGACTTCGACTCTGATTCCTCCTAATCATCATCATCATCATCATCATCATCATCATCCTCTTACCCCTCTTATGCATGCTTATTCTCGTGCACTTCGAATGTCATAAGAGGCAAAAGGCGCATCGGCGTGTGGGCGTCATTTTGATTTATGAGCCAATTGGCCAGGCGGCGGTAAGACTTTTTGGCCCAAAACTACATATGAGCTTGAAGATGCCTCGCCAAATCCATACATAGGTGTGTGTGTGAGTGTTTGTGGGGTTATGAATATGAAGCAACCAAAACGTAACGAAAAGCCCACACTATAAGCTAAAAACTAGAATTATTTTCGTATAGGCAAACGAATCTTAATCAATAAAAAAGTGCACCTAGATATGCAACTGTTTTCTTGTGGCAGACAAATTGCCTTTAGCTTTTAGTCAATATCCATCGATCCATTCATACATACATACATATACAATCAGGTATAGTATAGTATATAGGAACCGTTGAGAGAGGTAATCATTGAGCTGCTGCTCCTATAGAAAACCAGAAAACCGCAAGATCACAATACAACTGTTTGCAAATTGAAGCTCATCTCACGCAGATATATACCTTCTTCGTGTTTTTTATTTTTGCCATAGCATTAACCCTTGGTGAGATTTATGGATCAAATCGCTGGCTACCGCTACAGGTCCCCTCCTCTACCCTTTCCTCCATCATATTTGCTCACTATCTCTTCACGCACACTCGCACGCTCACCTCATTCGCCTCAGTTGGTTGGTTGTGCCCTGAGGCTGGCGAATTGTGCGAATGGAACTCGTTACCAAAAAGAAGCAAGACGACGCCAAACCGAAAGAAGAATAAAACGCAACGCACAGATCGAACCATAGCCAATATCAGAAACTTTTTAAATGCATGGGTGTAGACAGCAACCCCCTCTTTTCTCTATTACAGAGAAAGGACATATCTTAAAACTCAATAGGTTTAGTTAGTTTTCGGATTAAATAATAGATAAAGTAAATCGATTCGGGGGAGAAGGTGAAGATTATTTGAACGGTTTTAGTTAAAGTGAAGCTAAGTAAAAACTTTCGTTCTTAAGTTTCAACCCGAGTTAGCACGTAAATTCCCAGTGGTCCATGATTAACAAAGCTCACCACAGCCCATATCCATTTATAGTTTCAATTTTCACAGTATCTGCAAATCTTAACCGATTAAGAATGATAGTGGATACTAGCGATAACTATTAATATTTCAAATGTCTTAATTAAGCGTTAATTAACTTTAACGCCAATACATAAAATGGAATTTAGCAAACTTTTTATAAGTGTGTGCATAATGAATCTTAGTCTAACTGCTATAAGTCAATTCATTACTTATTACATTTGCAATTAAAATAACCAAGGCTAGTATGCGATGAGTTACAATCTCAGTTGAATACCATTCGAACTTCAATAAAGGTGACGTTTATCCTCTTCAGGGATACAATGAGAGGAAGAAGAAGCTTTAGGTTTCATTTCTATGCATAAATGTAGAAATTCTTTTGATTTTCTAAGTATACAAAACAAAATGCTGCAAAGAAAATAATTTATAAACACAGCTTTATAGGGGAAATCATTTAAAGATTAAAAATACTTGCGTAGCCAAATTGATCTCAAACCTAATTGAAAACAAAAGAGTATGATAAAATGCTTTTGCTTTTAAAAGAATTATAAATATATTTTAATATTGAAATGTCTTTTCTCTAAAAATAGGGATATAAAAGAATGAAAACTGAAATAACTTTCTATTTTGTTATTGAAATTTAAAAGTTCAGTTCAGTTCAAATTTTCTAAAATTCTAAATGATCCCCATTCGGTGCGCCTATGATTCGTTAGCTCTGTGGTTAGTCCCCAACATCAGGGGCAGGGGCATCAGTTTTGCTGTTGGTGTTGGCTGTCTGCCTCAATCCGGTCGTAGTGGTAGTTGTAGTTGTATCTCAGCATCGGATCATGGCTGGGATCTGCGGCTGGTTGCTTGTTTCTAATGAAAATTGACGCCGTGCTGGTAATTTAAGTTGTTTTCGTTTGGAGGTTTTTTTTTCCTCTTCTTCGCCCGTTCGTGGAGTGGGCTTGGTTGGTGAGAAGGGCAGGGGATAAGGTGGGGAGTTGGACTCCGTAAGCTTGTTACTGCTGTTTGGCGTTAGTGAAGTTTGTCTTCAGCTTGTTGTTGTTGTTGTTGGCTACAAGAGTCTCTTACCAATATATTCGTATTTATATTGCGTGCGAGAGATCGGTTAGCGTTTAAGTTTAGTTGCTTTCTCAACAAATTGGTACAAGTAATACAAACCTATATACATACATATTTTCCCCAACCTCTCCCCCTCTCTCTCTCGTTCTCCTCTGTCTCTTTGGAGATCTACATAGATAAATTGTAATTGAAATTGAACTTGAACTAAGAAATACGAATTAGGAAATCGATTAAATCCAAAAATCGTGTTCACTAAAGAGAAACTAACGGCAATTGGCCCCAGTGGGAAAGACTTTTGTATACCATAAATGACCATCTGTATTTAAGATTGGCTTATTTGGACTATTAGTTCATTCTCTTTTCTATATAACACGATATAGTGTGCCACAATTGCCATTAACTAAATGGCCTTGAGATACTTAAACTAGGCTAAAAACTAGGCGTATCTAGGAGACGACACTACTTTGGCACCACTTTAAATGTTTGTTTTTGCTTTCGAAAGCAAAATTATAACCTTGAACAGAATGATCATCTTATAAGAGCTTAAAGATCCTGAAAGCTTTGTTTGTTGCCGTTTTACAACACTATTTCAAACCGACAACTTATTAAGATAGATTTTTAAGCTCTGAAAAAGTTTTTTGAAACTTTGTGCCTTTAATTCCAAATATTTCAAGGAATGTTCTCAATATTTTAACTGAATGAATGTTAGCCCACATTTTAAAATCCTTTTAAAGTACTTAAATGTATAATCGTTTAATTGTTTTAGTCGTTTAAAGTCTTTTATCAATTTAGTTCTTCTTGTAAACAAGTCAATTTAATTTAGTCAACTTTTGGTAAGATGTTCTCTCTTTACCAAATTCCCAAAGTTTGTGTCTCAGACTCAGTTATGAAAATTTGTTAAGCAATTTTTCTTAGCAAATTGCTTGAGAGCGGCCAAAAGACTTTGTTCTCTTTTCTTTTAGCCATGTTTTCGTGGTCACTTTGGAAAATTGCTGGGCTTTTCTTTTGATGGCTGGCATTTGCATGGGCTGCTTCTTTTCTTTTCTCCCATCTTTGTTTCGTTCTGCCTTCGGCCTTAGACTTGGTCTCTGGCCGTGGTCTTGGGTCTTTTGGTTTTTGGGTCTCGTCTCTTCACATGCAACTGTGAGATTTTTCGTGGCTGTTTTTATTTATTATGATTATTTATTTTGTTTCTACTTAGTTTAGTTTGCGGCTGTCTGCCACAGATGTTGGCAGTTCATCAGGCAGATGGGCGGCCCTCTGCACCCAACTGCAACTTCCAACATGATGCATCTATACACACTCACACACACACACGACCATATACATATGTCTCTGTATGTGTGTGTGTGTATGTTGTCCCTATGCAGTTCTGTGTGTGGATTGATTAGTTTCGTTCAAGTTTCGTTTCTGCTTTACAATAGGAAAACAAAAAGAAAATATTACAAAAAACGAGAAGAAAACCAAGAAGACGAAAAGTTCAACAAACGTTTCGTGTGCCACGCCTGCTGTTGGACGCCCACTTTTAGTATTTTTTTGTTACGTTTTTGTTTGTTTGTCTCCATACTCTTGCCTTTCCGCTTTCCGCCCTTTTACGCCGGCCATCCGAACATTTCTTAGTGTCTGTCTGCGTGTGTGTGTCTTTGCGTTTGCCTTTGCCGGAAAAACAACAACAACAACCACAACAAATGAAAGATTTCTGTATACCCTTCAAGTAATCTCACATAGGCTTATCCTTAATTATCTAGTCAGGGTATCTGCAACTCCACGTCTCTCACTAAAATGAGGGGACTTTTTGTTTAATTCTGTTTGTTTGTTGGTGCCACATGTGGCACAGTTTGGTGGCAAAATGCAAAATCCTTTCAGAAATCGACTTAACCACACCTACCCGCCCCCAGACATACAGACACACACACACACACACACGCTCATAAGCTTATAAGTGGGTGTTTGTGTTTGTATGTACATATATGACGAATTTTCAACTTCATAACCAACTGCGTCTGCATCAGCATCTGCATCGGGCAATTGGTGGCGTGTGGGCGCCAAAATCGAAAAAAAAGAGAAAAACTTTAGGCTACGGCAATAGCTATGGGTAATGGCGACACGTCGCTTGATAAGAATAATGTTATACACACACACACACACACAGGGGGACTACATACACCTGGACAGAGACATTTGATGTTGACAAGCTTGCCGTGCCGGCATCGCCATCGCCATCGGCATCGGCATCGAAATCGACATAGGCACCGCACTCTGCCACTTTTACCAACTCGTTTCTGTTTCAGTTGTTGTTGTTGTTGCCGTATTTTATGTACTTGAGCTCCAGTTTTATGACTTGTATAAGTCCAAAGACCTGCAACGGGCACTGTGTGGCAATGGCAACTTCAACTTTAGTTTGGGTTTATTTGCCTTACCAGGCCTGGGCACACACCACCATCATCATATAGTCGACAGGCGACAGTCAACTTGGTTTATCTGGCGCGACATCCAAGTGCGCCAATGTTTGATACCTGACGGTTGTTGTTGTTGTTGCTGTTGCTATTGCTCTTGCTGTGGGAGCCGCCTAAAAGCTTGTCTCCTCCTCCTCCCTAAAAACGAAAAAAACGGGGCAGAACTGATAAGATTTGCTATATGCACATGGGTCTCTGAAGGGCGTCTTTCAAATTATGGAATTGTACTGGTTACAATTACCACCATCGATTGTGGATACTCTTTTTGGGGCGTTGGTACGCTTAAATGGCGGGAAGCAGGGTGGGGGGACTTGGGGGCGTTGGCATTGTAAGTTTGACACAATCTCTGACCACCCACTAATTGATACAAATATGCTTTGTAGAAAAAGGGCCATCAATAAATTGATAAAGTTTACAATTGTTGTTCAAGTTGATTGCAAATAATGTAGCTGTAATTAGTTTTTATTTTGTTCTGTATGCAAATTAATACATAGAACTATAAGAGAACTAAAAACCCATTTCTTTATATTGCATATTATACATTGTAAATTATCTACTTTTAAAGCACTATTAAGTCTAGACAAGCCCGTCCATTTGCCAAATGAATGGTCCATTTGCCATTCATTTATTTGGAGAACTAATAGGTGCGAAATTCGCATCGCAAGTTGATACTTTCTTTTTAATCCCTATCATTCTTATTGATTTTGGTATGAGCAAAAAAAAATCTCTGAAGAGATTAGCTAATGATTATGAAAGAATAGCTTATATTATAAAGCTAAACTATAATCTTGTGTGTTTGAACAATACACAAATCTTTAAATTGTAGTTTAATTTTAGCAATATCTAATTCGATGGGCAATTAAAATTACTTAAGTTGCTGTGAATGAATTGACAATAAGAAATTGAATCAAACAAAATCAAGATGGCTTTTTCAGTGACGTTATCTCAATTGTTCGAAATCCAATCCTTGTCCTTAAAGGAGTTGGAAATTAAGGAAGTGAGCTAATTGACGGTAAAACTTAGTCTATCTGATTTAGATGTTTCAATGAAAAGACTTAAACCCTTTAGAATAGTTAAAATTCATCAAACATCATTAGGAATCCTTACATTTTATATCAAGGTACAGTGAAGACTATTCTTAGGTTGCTCAAGAGTGAGTGAACAAGAATGAACTGAACATGTTCTCTACCAATTGTTCTGTTTTGTTCACTTGCTTGGTTTTGTTAATTATAAATCGATGATAAAATTCAGAATGCTTATGCTGAGCAATAAGTGAACAATATAGTGAGCAACTGAACAACTGAGCATTGAAGTGAGCGAGAGCAAGAGCATTGATCATGTTCGGCAAAATGATCAATGTTTAGCCAACACTAGTTCACGCCCAACTAAGGGTTAAAAAGCGTGTCAAACATTCACGACAAACCACTTGCAATTCCTATATCAATTATACTCACGACGTGTCCCATTAAAACTAGGAACTGCAATAGTTTTATAATTACAATATAATAATGATAGTTACAACATAATAATTAGTTGGAATTTTTGTTTAATTGAAAAATAACTAAAGTAAAAAACATTTATTTTTGGATTTTAATTTTTTTTTCGTTGAAACTAATTTTTATTTTTTGGTTTTGTGTTAGGTTTTTGTGACAAATTTCACATCAAAGTGAAAATACATATATTAGAATTCTGGTTCTCGCTATTATAAAGTTAGTGCAAGTAAATGATTGTTTTGATTAAAAAATTGAAAATCATGATTATTTACCGTTTAGCCATTCAAGATTGAAAAATATCTTGGAAATAATTATGTAAGATTAAAAGTATTTCAAGCTCACTTTGGTTCCATTGGTAGTAAATCTAATGAAATTCCAAAACAGAATAGCAGCAATTTGAAGCCAAGAACCAGAAATTCAAAACCGGCTCAACATTTGGTAATTACTAAAAACTTTTTTTTTTTGTTCTCTATTATCCTAACTGAAAACAAAAACTGTAAACCTTTTTGTTTTTCCATGGCATATAAAGAGCATAGAAAAGTTAAGAGTGAATGTGTGTGTTAGCTATTTTTTGAACACTTTCACCCAAAATTAAAAAATTGGGAAAATTTTCAAGAATCGAATAAACGTAAAGAGATATATGTCGTCTCTCTGTGTGTGTGTGTGGGTAGATATGATCGTTTAGTCATATTCAATTAGCCATGGCTACTGTGCATGTCCAAACGGATTTTAAAGTGAGTTTTCGACTTGGAGTCTTCCCCCCAGCACCCCTTCAGCCTAATCATATTGGAAACGCAAAATTTAGGAACCGACGACAATGTTGATGTTTTTTTTTTTGGTTTTTTCTAATGCTGGAAAAACATTTTGGTTTGTTTTTTTGTGGATTTTCGTTTTCATTTTTACACACACACAATTTTCGGTTGTAATTAAAAAGGCAAATCACGTTTCGTTTTATGATTGTTTTTTGTTGCTGTTGTTGTTGAATTTTCTTTTTAGTTGCGTAGGCAGCGCTGCTTTCATTTCGTGCGGCATATCCCATAGACTATGGCTAAGAGTGAGTGAAAGTGTTTCCTCCACCTCTTGATGTGATGTGATTCCTCTTCACACATTTTCCCCAGTTGGTATTTGTCGGTGGGTACACAGCATAGTAAAGGCGGCAGAGGGAAGGGGAGGGGGTATGCGGCTGATGGGGTATTTCCGTTCGCAATGAAAAATCTCACAGTTAATTAATTCTCAAATACGCGAATCGCACGTAAACCCATTGAAGCATGGCCCATCAAATGGGAAAATTATGTCACGTCAACTGGCGACCAAAAAAAAAAAAGACATATCTGCCCGTCCCCCCTTTCCTATCTCGCTGTCTGCTCTATGCTTTATAATCAGACACGCCCCTTAATTTTCGATTTTCAGTTGTCTGTAATTAATCCACAACGGTTCGTTGCCCAAAAAAAAAAAAAAAAAAAAAAACAAAAAACTGCTCCTCAAATTTTGCTCAATTTTTATCAGCAGCAATAAATGAAAAATTGGTTAATCCAAAAAGGCAAAAACCCATCAAGAATTATAGTAGTTGGTATATATATATATTTAATGTGGCTTCCAATTTGCTTTTTTTATGGCTCCAGTTACCAAAATGAATTTCTGTTGTCGTTGTTGTTGTTGTTGTTCTAATTTAGCTGGCTTAATTGATTGCCGCGTGTGGTTAGTTATATGCGAATTCTGGTGTGTCTGGGTCTGGCCTTCTCGGTCTGGGTGAGTGGCGAAAGAAGAAAGCAATGTGAAACCAGTTTCCAGATACAAGGCGCAATCGCGCGCTTCCGAATGAGGTTAAGGTGAACGATGGATGGAACTGGTTCTTAGCAAAGAGATTTGTCTGTGTATAGCATTGATTGCTTCATTTATATGTACATACAAACATACATATGCAAAGCTATAAAAATTGAAACAACTAAAAAATGAAGTAAGTAAGTCGCCTCGCCGACTTGGGTATACCATACACCAGGTGAAACAAATATTTAAAATTTCGAAAACCAAATTTATGTCTATTAAATTGTTTTAACATGCCTCATACTCGCTCACTCTACAAACAAACGAGCACTCTAGCGCCGCCACTAGCCAACGGCCAATTCTGACCTTATGGATCGCGTAGCAAAATACGTTCATACGTATATTTTGTATGTTTCTAATCCGATTTCAATCAAATTTGGTAGTTTGATAGAAATAGATAAGATTTATTAGTCTGCCAAATTTGATCGCGATGGTCAAAAAATTGCAAGAGCCAATCGGTTTTTTCTAAATTATGGAGGCGGAAGTGGGCGTGGCAACATATTAAAATACATGTATTCTGCGCGCATACTAAGCCAATATACATACTAAATTTGGTGACTTTAGCTTTGTTAGTTTCAGAGTTATGTAAATTCCGGGGGCGGAAGGGGGCGTGGCAAAAAGTTGGAACAATTATTTTCTGCGCGCTAACTAAACAAGTATATAACCCAAATTTGATGTCTCTATCTGCCATACTTTTTAAGAAAAACAGTTTTATGTAAATTCCGGGGGCGGAAAGGGGCGTGGCAAAAATTTGAAACAAACTCGATAAGCGTACATACTACACGAGACTGCATACCAAATTTGGTGGCTCTAGCTCTTATAGTCTCCGAGATCTAGGTGTTCATACGGACGGACGGACAGACGGACATGGCTAGATCGACTCGGTTTTTGATCCTGATCAAGAATATATATACTTTGTGGGGTCGGAGATGCTTCCTTCTGCCTGTTACATACATTTTGGCGACTTTAATATACCATTTCACCCAATGGGTGTATGGTATAAAAATAGAGTCATAATTGTCGGACATTTATCTGATAAGCAACTAAATTCGACTTAATCAACTCTGCGACTTGTTCAATTTACAAGAGAAACATTCTTAAGATGGCTAAAACTAGTTTCAAAAATAAACCAAAATGCATATCGTATTGCATTAATTTTGCCAAAGAAAAAGTCGCAAAAAAATGCACCAAGTAAAAACTCTTGTTTTTGAAATTTATTGCCATCACTTTCAACATTTGGCACAGATGTCAGAAAACTGAGTTGAAAACTCATTAACTCATATGTAAACTGAAAACATTATTACCCGTTTGGTATTTTCAGCATTGAAGACCACAGAAAACTAGTTCATTGCCTTCAGTAGGAACTAGTACATCAGAGTGTGCCAGTGTTGGTTAATCTCTGTAATACTTTTTGTTCAGAACTGAAAATCAGTTTTAAAGATCTAGAAACTTGGCCATTAGAACTAATCTTTGGTATCATAGGCTTATCTAGAATTGTGAAATGGTACAACTTTGCCCCTTAAAGTATGCAATAGGTTGGAATAGTATTCATTATTTACTACAAATCAATAACTTTTCGTAAGCCTAATCACTTAAAAATTGTGCACAAGTAAAGTTTGCTTTGAAAATTTCTTTCATACACAGAATATTCCAAACTTCTTTATAGGAGTGCTCATTGCATACTTTTGGGACCAACTTTCCCGACTGCAAAATAAATCTTGTTTTTAAAAAATATATAACTACAATTAAGGCATTGTCTGCTTCGAGGATTATTCGAAAGTTCCTTCTCGAATTCTCAGACTACTTATTGCATACCTTAGGGGGCAAAGGTCCCAACCTTTTACAGCCCTGCAAAAAGGACACACCCTTAGGTCTGTTTTCTATTACTAATTGTTTTATTATTGTTTAATTATTGTACTATTCAATGCTTTTAATAGAAAAAATAATAAATTCTTAACAGAAGCGCAGCCAAACTCAAACCAAATCAAGTTCTATTCGCGACGGCACCCTTATTCGAATGCAAATCATAAATTGTGACCAACCAAGTTTACAATTGTCATGGATGTAATTATGGGTGTTTCTCTTATTTGTCGACAAAAGCAAAGCCAAAAATAAAACCTGCTAAATCATTTCCTCAGGCCATGTAAAGACCATGTAAGTTTAGTTTTTGTTTTCGTTTGTTGTAAACGCAACAACAATGACACATTCCGCGGCAAGGTGCTACAATTGCTGCGAATTCCGCGAACTTGCTGGGTGGCTAAAAGCCGGCGGGCGATTGTAAATGTATGTACGCCGGTCTCGCTTTAGCATTTTATGCAGATGAGTTGGCCCAGTCCCTGATCATAGTGATTACCAAGCTGGAGTTGGAGCTAAAAACCCTGACCTCCGTTTTGGGCCCCCAAGGTGGGATGTGGTGTGGTGTCCTTCAACTTTTGCCATGATTCCTGATGATGATGATGATGATGATGATGATGATGATGAGGCAGCCGATTGCAACGACTTGGCTCGACTCACTCTTTGCACAATTTTTAATAAATTGATCACAACAAATTGCTGACAGCTGATGCGGCGCGCCCGTCTGTTGCCGCTGCTGTTGTTATTGTGGTACGGCAGCAACAAGTTTTCAATCAATGCAACAGGTGCAGGCTAAATGACAGACGATTGCATGAGTGGCTGCTTGAGTGGCTTGTGGGGCTATGTCGGTCTGTGTGGGTCTCTTCTCTCGGTCCGAGTTCTTCTTGGGCAATTTGATTGGAATTTATTGTAAACACACACACACACACACACACAAACATTAAAAAAGAGAGCAATGCACCGATTTAAAAGGGACTACAAATTACTCTCATCTCTGACATACAATAGCCAGGGCCTGGCCTGGGCTCCATCTGGGCTCGATCCGAGGCATGGCATGCAAATGTCGAGAATATTGGGAATTGGTGGAACTGAGGAATTGCAGGTTTAGGCAAATTAGGAGAATGCAGAACTGTGAGCCGGGTCTTGGGTCCATAGCCTCCGGCTGCAATCAACGTCAGCGTCAACGTCATTTACCAACGAAGCGTTGAAAATGCCAATGAAACGGAAGCCGCTGCTGCACCACCAGCAATTACATACATTGAGGTTCAGCCAGGGCTACCAAAAATGAAACGGAAATTCCAAATTCAAAACTTCTAAGCTCCATTCCTTGGTAATTTTTACTTATTTCAGAATTGAGTTGATTGAATTTAAATGAAAATAATAACAATATAGGCACCTATGTATATATTGAGGATATCAATCATCTAAACTATCTGTTTACCGATTAACCAGCCCTGGTTCTGTTTGGGCTTTAATCTAAAATCATTTTTGCGTGGGAAGATAAATTTCTTGCAACACACACACACACCAAAACAAGTTGTAGAAAATGTGCAAAACTAAAATGCCAGGAGAAATATGTTTATGGCTTTTTGGCCATTAAATTTTTGTGTTTTTTGGTTTGGAAAATGCATTCAAATTGAAGAAAAATTGCCAGCTTATTAATTGCTAGCCAAACTGAATGGGGTGGCGGGTGGAGAGGTAGTGTGGTCTAATGGTTGTGGGTTGTGGGCGTGGGGTCGTCTGGGTGTGGGTGTGGATGTCGGCGTCGTTGTTTTTTGTTTTTGTCTATGTAATTGGGTCGTTGTTTGCCACAACGCCCGCCGCCCTTACCGCCTTCCAACCCAACCCTCTCTCTCTCTCTCTCTCGCTCTCTGTTGCTGGACGGCAATTTGCTTTAATGCTTGCCTTAACTTCCATGAATCACCCAGAATTGTGTTTGTTGGGTCATTAATTTAATTAGAAAGTCAAGGCTGGCTAAGAAATTTGTCATTAAAGAATGGAAAAGAATAATAATACATTTTTCTTTAAAACTTTTGAAAACTCAAACCCAAAGGCTATTAAACTAACTGTTAGTCACTGACTGAAACTGCCAACTAAACAATGGTTTAGTAAGTCTTTCAATTAGAGATATGTAGATTTTCTTACAATTAGCTACACTTCTTAAGTGTCATATTGGAGAAACTCCTTAAGGTCGTATGTAGTTAGTTCTTCTCACTTGAATTCCAATGGTGTTAATGAAGTCACGGTTGCCTGTTGCTGAGCTAACTATTCCCTTTGGTATGCCATGGAAAGCATCAGAATTAAGTCGGGGAAAATTAAGAAAAAGGCGATAAGGAAATAAGTAGTAGGAAGGAGGAGAAAAATGAGAAAGGGCGGTCAGTTAATGAGAAGAGAAAAAAAGCAAAGGGACATGGACATAAATGCGGATGCAAAAAAAAAAACAGTTTTCTCTTTTATTTTGTTGTGTTGTCATGAATAGCAGAGCATTCATAATGATGGGCTGGCCAGCGTGGTCCATTGCCGGTCCATGCCAGCAATTGATGCAGCAGATCACGATCTTGTAGATAGACTTGGTTCACGCTAATGAATGCTGCTGCTGCTGCTCATGATGATGATGATGATGATGATGATGACGATGATGAAGATGAAGTGGGAAAGAGTCGAGTTGATGTTTTTGCGTGCCGCAATTTCAATTTGTTTGGCCACTTGAATCTCCACTGTTTAGCCGCTTGCCTCTTGCCTCATATCTCTTCTCTGGAGGTCTCTGGGGGTCTCGGGATCTTTCACTTTGGAGCAACTTAAGCAAACATTTTCGTTATTGAATGAATGCCGACGGTTTTCCCCACCTCCCACTGCCTCCGCCTTCTACCTCTGCTGCTTATGCCTCGTGCACTTGAACTGAAATGCGTCAACTTGCACAAATGGAAAGTACAAATAGAAACCGAGCACCACACTGGTCAGATGATGGCAACTAACCGTTGGAATTGCCCCTGCCGTTGCCTTTGCCGTTGCCGTTGCTACTTGGATGCGGCTCGCTGATTTAGCCTTGAGCGGCATCTCTTCAAATCGCTGGTAAAGCGGGACACAAACGAATGGAGGACAGTTTGTGTTCCGGTTGCGGCAACTTGCTCAAAGATTTTTTTCTGTGTATATATGTACCTACCTATGAATATATACATACATATGTACATATCTATATGCAAATACATATATGTATGTAGTAAGATGAAAGAAAAAAAAAACAGAAAAACGAAATGTATCATACATAATTTCTCACCTTCTTCGCAAGAGAGAGAGAAGGAGCTTAATCAGGTTTTTTCATCCGTTTTGTATTCTTTTTGAATTTCTGTGTGTGTGTGTGTGTTTTTTTTGGTCTTACCTTCCTCTGGGCAACTTCTTCTTCCACTTCATATTCATCTTCGGTTCCTTGTTTGTTCCCCTACCTTATGCTTATCTCATTTCTTGGGTTGGTTCACAAATCCCAACAACAACATTAACAAATGCACTCACTCTCCCCCACCCCTAAAACATCCTCACAAAGTGTGAGGAAATATTGTCCCCCACCACCCTCGCTCCTTCATTCTCTTTCTCGATCTTAACTGTGACTCTTGGTGGAATAGGGTATGGTTAGGATTGTTATGACCCTTTGAAGTAGGTTTTAGCCCAAATTTATGAGAACTGAACCTAAACTCTTAACACTCTTTATAGATCTATATAAATCGTATTTATACACAACTTCTTGTACGATAGAAACATATATATTTAAATCACGTATAATTCATATTCTCGTTCAATTCTTTTGAAGATTTATGTGGCCAAACGATCGTATATTTGTCAAACTTCCAACAAGATGTATCTCTGTAGATCGTGTTCTTCTATAGATCTATATATATAATAATATCATAAAACTCCTTAGACAATTTCGGAACTTCCTATAGATATCTATATGTCGTTTTCTCCCTATAAGATGAATCTATATAGAGATACTCTCCTATAGTTTCTTTACTGCAATAGATCACATTCTTCTTCAAATAAGATCTTTTTACATCGTATTCACCTAAAATTTTGCAGAGGATGCGTTTCTTTTCTCCTACAATTTCTTATCAAATGTGTTTGTCCATATTATATATATAACTCGATTTTTGTTTTTTTCTGGGCTTAGAGTATCTCAAAATCGGCATGGAGAAATTGTGTAAACCTTTTTATTATTCATCTTTGAGATCTCTGAGGGCGACAAATATTTGGATTTTGGGCGTTGCACCTTCGTCTCTGCTTTGCTGCTTCTTTTTATCCCTCTTTCATTTTTGTCAGTTTCTGGCTCTTTCCAATTCTCTGATTTTCATATCAATATTTATACAGCAACAAAAAATGAGGATCACATTCCAGAGACCGAAAACGTATTTGAAGGTCGCAACTAGTTGAGCTGCGAAGTGGCATGAGGTGAAATGCGATGAGATGAGATGAGAAACGAAGCATGTGATAAGTCATTTTCAGCTGTTCACATTGATACGCGCCCCGCCCCCGCTCATTTTTCACCATGGTCATGCTCAGCCAGCTGTGCACAAATTGACCAACTGACCAAAAACGAAAAATCCAAAAAATAATCGAAACCAAAGCACTGTCAGCTACTGTGAATTCTCCTCTCTTTTGTTTGAGCCCAATCGTTGGGAAAACTATTTATTAACTATCCAAACGAGGGTGGGAGCGATGCGATGCGATGCAATTGGATGGGGAAGTGAAGTGATGCGATGTGATGAAAGGGGGGGAAGGGGCAGACTAAGAAACAGCAGCCGCCCCCGGAAACGAATCGTTTGACAGCGTCCAAATCCATTAAAAATCTAACCAATTAGGCCAATGGGTTGCCATTTGGCCATATCGAATTACCATTCCAACCAACATGACACTCTACGCCTTTGCCGTTGGGTTTCCCATCATGATTTCGTAAAGATTTCTGGCTAGAGCCAATCTTTAGTCATCACTTTCGCTTGGCCAATTACTGGGCTAACCGAAACCCATAGATGGCCAGTGTTTTAATTAGGCGAATTGCCGCTGCTTAGTTATTTCATCAATGACATTTAAAGCTTCATTAAAAGTCCTGAGCAACGGCGTGACCTTATTTGGTCGCAGGCCCAAAAGAAGGCGCAAGAGGCCAACTCGGGGGAGAGATACTGGGGGAAATCCTTCTACTACCACTACTCGTCCTACCACTACCCTTTCTCTCCTTCCACTTCTGCTCTAAGGCAGACGCATAAATTTCATTTGATTGGAACTTGCGAGACGATCGACAAGACCTACAACCACTAACGAGTTAGTGCCTAGGGATGAGGGCGTGAATTGATTGAATAACCGTAATTGTTACCGAAACCCTTATGCGTATGTTTGTATATACATATGTGCATGTACCTTTCATTTTTTTATTCGAAAATATATATTCGATATAGAGCAATCCGTTTAATACTAACGGTAGATCAAGCTGTCGATTTTATCATGTCATTTCGATTCAACATTCGGAGGATGCCAGAATCACATCTCTAGGCTTGGCAATTTGTTGTCCAACAGCAGCATCTTCTGACAAATTCAGCTAAGCATCCTCATCCTCATCAGAGCTCGATCACCTCCATCTGGGCAACAAGTCCGCTCGTTCTCTTTGCTTGGGCTCACCCCTCCCTTCCCCATTCGCATCCACATCTCTCTATCTCCATCGCCATCGCCATCTCTCTTTCACACACACATAGCGATGCCATTAAAAATGCAAGTTACCTGGCCAGTTTGTTTTTGGTCTCCTTGTTTTGTATTGCTCTTGGGCTGTTTGCCTTGTGTTTGCTCCTTCGTTACGTTTTGTTCGCCCGTTTCGCTTTTACTTGACAATTTTTTGTTCGTTTTGTTTTTTTCTTTTCTTTTTTTTTTTTGCTGTTGTTGGTTTTTTGCTTTTCTTTGTGCCGCTAATTGGCAGAAAATACCAAAAACGGCCATGCATGACGACTCCGATTCCTTCGATTCCTCCAGCCTGGTGTCCAGTTGAATAAGATGGCGATGATGATGATGCTAGTTAATGATTATGATGATGCCGGTATGGGCATATTCCTCCTAATGAGCGGCATAGCGCCAAAAGGTTGTCATATACCGACCGACCGACCGACCCCAGCTCCCTCTCAAAGCTCAAATGTCGTCATACACATACATATAATAGTTCCCGTTCCAAGATCCAGCTTCAGTTGATCCTTTATTATTTATTTACTTTTATCGATTGTGTGGGCAAGCAGCAGCAGCAGCATCAACAGCTGCCAAAATGCATTGGCGTGGGTCTCGAGTTCACATCCAAAATCGAAATCTATATACTATAATCTACAACCTATAACTAGGAGGAGACAAACTCGCCTCTGGGTCTGCTCTGGTATAAGTCGTCGCTCAATCTCAAGGCGTGCATCTGCCCATAATGTTTGTCTGGCATGCTATCAGAGTTGTCAGCAATTATGGCCAAATAAAAATCAGCTTAGCTTTTTCTTTCTGTTCTTTTTTAAAAGATATAGTCTGGTCTGAAATGGCCTTAAAAGATAAAGTCATACTTACGATTACTTACAAATTGTTGTAATCTCAAACAAAGTACATTTCTTCATTATTCAATACATCTTATGAAACATATTATAGAAGAACTTTAATGACTAAACTGACCAAACCTAATGATTAATGGAATATGGAACGATCCGCAATATAAACTTAGTAGAAGAAACAACAAATTATTAATATAATCAACTTGCAGTCCAAAAATATGCCAAGTTAAAAATAGTTTTTCTTTAAGGTAAAGTGAAAAAGGATTTTCGTAGATAATCCTATCTACTTCTCACAAAGCTTTAATAGAAGAAATATTTTGGAATTTCTTTAGCCAATTGCTCAGCACTGTCAGCAGTTTTCTTCTTATTGCTCTGTTGTTTCTTACACTCCTTTGTGGGCCAATAAAAAGCAACAACAATAACAAAAAAGAGCGAATGCCAAACAATTTAAATTTGAATTTAAATTAGCTGAGTGGTTGGTGGTGGTGGTGGTTGTTGTTGTTGTTGCCGCCTGGCAGCGCCTCTGCAATACCAACACCACAATCGACACCCCCAAGACCCGCTGGCAGATCATTGCTGATGCCCCCAAACGATATCCAAGGTCCAATCACGACAAAAACAAAAAAAAAAAAACAGCAAAATGCTGCTGCTGCGGCTTTGCGTCTTCGCATCTTGTTGCCTTCCTTTTCTGGAGAGTTCCCACTTCTGGTAAAGACAAGTTGAATGACTCTCAAATGAATGTCACTTCTTTGTATGATCAAAATATGCAAATACTGCAAAATATTTGCTCTAATTTGCTCGAATTCGATTGCGACTTTATAGTTACATTTTTAGTATACAAGAATGCACATTCTCCACTCCGCAGTTAATACAAGCGATTAAAGATGTTGGCTTACATCATTTCGAATTAACTAAACTACAAGAGATTCAAGTGAAAAGCATTTTAATCGATACTTTAATTAGAAGAACTAAGAATTATTCCAGAATTAACGTCTCATCACTCGTAGTGTGTTTTATTTTAACCACAATATACGAAACCGACCTAATATTGGTAGAAGGACTATTGCAGACACTTTGTGTTCAAATCATTAAAAATACTTATAATATAAATAGAATTAGAATAAGAAATATATTAGAATAACTTAATATTATGAATAGATTTAGATTAAGTTTAAGTCAAATGCGTTTGTATTAACATTTGAAGTTAGGTATTCTTTCTGGCCACTAGTCTAAAATCTCTCACTAGCTATTTCATTCTTGACAATAGAATCCCTAACTAGTGCTAAAAAAGACTCTGACATAGTCCTTTCCTAAATAAGAATATAATTGAGGAATATAATGGCATGAATGTAATCGCAATTACGAAACAAAAGTATTGAAAACTCTAAAAAAAATTAGTCAATACAACTGGATAGATGGGAGTATACAAAACTTCTTAATGGGAGTATAGAATAGAGAATAGAATCTCTAGAGAATTACCCAACACAGTTGAACGTTTTCGGGAATTTATTAATCAATCGATTTGGCAATTACTTGATAGATCTTGGTTGCGGTTTTTCAAATGCTAGTTAACACACACATTTTTGTGGTTACATCTTGAATTACACATATTTGTTTTCCCCATAAGCTGATTACTGGAACTGATATGGGCCAAGTGTTATGTACTAGGGACATTTTATTGACTACGGCATTTTCATCTTAATGATTTTTCCAACTAAAACTAAAAATAATATGGAACTAACAACAACAACCACCAACCTTTTACCTATCATTCGACGTGTTTAATTGTTTTTTTCTTTCCCCTTTTTTCTCGTCTCGTTGCAGGTAAATATGAAGCTGCAGCTGCGATGATTAATTAACAAAACAGCGGCAAACAATTGAGATAACTCATTGTTGATTTTGAGCTTTGGTAACAATAGGAACCGGCACACGTCTGTCAAATATTAAAGGAATAGGGGGAACCACACACACACACAGACGGAAAGACGGACGGACAGACACAAAGACAGACAAACCTAAAGCACTGACAGTTCCATTTAAATGTCAATCAGGCGGCAATCTCTGACTCTGACTTGGCATGATGATGAAACTGTTGGTGGACATGGACATGAACATGGATTCATTACCATTACCTTCCTTCTTGCTTCTACCAACCCATTGCTTCTTCTTCTTTATGGTATATCCTGCAGTTCGCTTAGGCGAATACATACATATCTTCAACTTCATAAAACAATTTTGACAAATAAATTCATCAACACTTCCGTTAACAACTGGCAGATGTAGACGACTTGGCGGCTCCTGTTGCTGCCGTTGCTGTTGTTGCAGCATTGGGTCTCGGGGTTTTTTTTTCTTTGCCCAGTTTTGCAAAATGTGTTTACAACAGCAAAAACATTTGCAACAACAACTCGAAACACAACATGCAACAGGCGCACAAAAACGCATTTGAAATTCAAATTTTTATACATTTAACGAGCTCTCTCTCTCTCTGAAGCTTGAAATCCGAGTTCAAGTCGGACAGACGGCGGAGTTGAAGTCAAAGTCGGAGCTGGAGTCGAAGTCGGAATCGGAGTCAGCAGCCACTGTGCATTGTTTGGCCTGCCATGTGAGTGGACGCTCATCAGGCTGACAGCTTTAGTAAAGCGATAAATTTCCAATGCACATGCACCCACTGATTTCGACTGCAGCCTGCAAAAAAATGTACAGAAAAAAACAAGAAAAAAGAGAACCCTACACCAACTCAATTTTTGCAATTTCGCTTGAATTTTCATACCCTGTAGGCCTTAGCAAAATTTGCAAATCGTATCTAAATCAAGAAATTGAAAAACTTAAATTCATATCATTTCGGAAAAAGGCATGTAAAAAATACTAAACGCTAGGCGTCGCCACTGTGCTCATTAAAAAATCAAATCTTGATTAGGGATTGGATTACAAATATTATATACAAAGGGTAACCTAAAGTCGATGCCCATATTTGAGTTCTTACATTATTAATTTTTTCTCTTTTTAAAAAACAACAACAACCACTGAAAAAAACTTAATTGAGCATGCAAAAAGATCAGATTCCAATTCCACGCCTGCGTTCGCCCTTTTTGCTCCAAATTCGCAGAGTCAACAGAAATAAAAGCAAATTTCACATAACCGCCAAAACGTGACAGTGCCAGAATGAGTGGGACGACAACAAATGGAGAGAGAAAGATGGAGAAAAGGAGCAAAGTTTTTTTACATATGGCATTTGTCTCATAATTTCCATTTTCTCAAACGTTGGAACTTTAAATCAGTTTTTGGTTATTTCCGACTAAATATTGACACTAGTCAGACTTATATGATTTATTTAATTAAATAATTATCAATGTTATCAATGATTGAGAATTTCATCAAGCAGTTGAAAACAAAGAAAGACTTCAACAGAACAAATACTTTCTTGTACTTTGTATGGATAAATTTTTCAATTCTTTTCAGTTCGTTTGTCTATTCATTTGTATATAAAAAACTTCGTTTGGCTTTCAGCGAAATTTGAGAGAAAAAAAAACCTAAAATCATTGCTCCGCTCCGGACGTACCCCATAAATTCATCAATTAACTCGAAAAGAAAAACAAACAAAAAATCGAAAATCTAGAATCTGAAAAATTGAAATCAATGTATGGTCGGTCGGTCATAGGGCAAGTACTTTATGGTAGACAAAACAGACATGGGGATCTTTTACTGCCAAACGATTTCAATTCATTAAATGCCGGCGATACGGATTAGTTAGAAGATCAATAATAACAATAACAATACAACAACCCATAATGATGATTGTAATTGTGATTATGTATATGGCCATCGAAATATTTGGGCCACGTATGCGGCTGTACACTGGCAATGGAGTGGAGATGATAAGAGCTCCTATCGGGGTATGACTAGAACATAGCAACATATTTTATATACATACATATGTCTGTACATTCGACGAAACAAAAATGCTTAACCCAATTAAAATTCCAATTTCGATTCCAATGCAAGGCGGAAGTGAAAGATGCATATGGATGGATGGATCTGTAATCATGTATCTATGTATATTATATAATTTACAGGAGAGGATTCAGTGTCATAAACCTTTGCGAAGATAATAATTCATATAAATAGTTTAAACTCAGAATCTTTTATGCTTCTGATTTTATTTTAGGCCCCAATCACATAGTCCAGCCCTGATCTATGGCCATATGTTTAAACTGTTTGAGCAGCTGTTGATATCAGTAGCAATGGCTAAGCTAAGCACAAACAGTCAGTCAATCAATCACACACTATATAGATATGAGTATTACATTTATTCCGCAACAGATGTCAGTATCCGATCTAAAATGCATTAATTTTCTGTTGACCTTGTTCTCACTTATCGCTAAACTTTTTCGTTGGTTTACCTTTGTGGGTTATATAACCATAGTTCAATTGCCATGGCTTAGATAGTTTGCAGAAAGCGACTTCTTTGTTATTTGCCAGATGAAAGAAATTGAAAATTA
Organism: Drosophila willistoni; assembly: GCF_018902025.1. Taxonomy (NCBI): domain Eukaryota; kingdom Metazoa; phylum Arthropoda; class Insecta; order Diptera; family Drosophilidae; genus Drosophila; species Drosophila willistoni. Next base: position 3,553,003 of record NW_025814053.1, on the reverse strand, counting down.
AATTAAACCTTAGACGATTTTTATTGGAATTTAAGTAAATTTCGTAACTTATTATTTCTGTTCCTACCAAAAGCCAAAGTTATTATGCTTCAAAGTAAAAAGGCCGCCTAGGGCTTAGAAGAGACGATCTTATCAAAGCTTTTTCTAATCATCAATTATTTTTACAAAATTATTGACCTCTCTTGATATCAGTGTGTGAAATGTATAGATTGTGTATTATTGTGAGAACATCACAATTTGAGTAAAAACTATATTCTTATTTACAATCGATGTATATAGTGATCACATGATTCCATCCATTCCATGTATAAGCAGTTCAAAGGAATCAAATCCAAGTTTATTTACTAATACTTATTATGTGTTATCCTTAGTTGATTTTGAAATGTATTAAAACTTTGTTTTGACTGAAATCTCTTTATTTTACTTTTCATTTCGTTTTTGCGAGTAAAATAGTTTTTTTTCAGTTAAATGCCTTATCAAGCCTATGTTTATGTGTCTATGTATATATATATTATATATTTGTACAGTTGTGATAATATGTACATACATTTATAGGTGTGTGTGTGTGTTCTTATATAATGTGCACCCTTTCGATATTAGCTAAGGGGAGATAAGATAATGAAACTAGTTGATATAAATTATGTTTTGTATGTTACTTTGTCAAACTCTTGCTCTACTTTCAACTCTTGCTCTCTCTCTCGCTCACTCTTTCTCTTTCTCTGTCTCTATTCATCTCTAGCCATCTCTTTTGCTGAGTCATATTTTACCCTTTTCTGTCTCTCTCTTCTTCTCTCTCACTTTCCTTAAGCTCGATCGATTGATTCGCTGTATAATCATTCTAATTAGCCCAATAATTATAAACTTTAAGAGAGTGAGAAAAGCACTAATATAGGGGATGGGAGACGGTGGATTAATACATGTATTCATATATGGATGTAGGCGGGAAAGGGGGCTGTAACCCATTCAATTGAGTTCAGCTTGGCCCTGACATATGTATGCGGGTTTCTCTAGCTACTTTTTCGCTGCTTTAGCATTAATAATTGCCGATCGGCATTGTCATATAAATTTTAATTATGTCACCATAAACTAAATGAAAACAGGGCCCACAAATTTTACGCACTCCCCAGACCACCAACACCCCCTCTCTCTCCTCTATCCCTGTCTCTTTCATACACATACTCTTTAACCTAAGCTAGGCAAAAATAATATTTTTTTTCATTTTCTGTATATCTTGGCATTTTGAGTATAGTTCTCTTGTTTCAGCAACGATTCAGTTTTGGTCAGTATACCCTATAAATGAAGGGTCAAAGGGTATTCCTTTTAATGAAATTTAAATTTCAACTATAGAAAATATCATAAAGATTAAATGCAGACAAGTCAAGCAGACTTTCAGATAAATAAGTCTTATAGCAGTAACAAATTTAGCCATCAATAAAATTGTCTAGCAACAAGACTTAGGCTACTGGCAACATACATACAACATACATTCATAAGTTGCCAACAATTTGCTTGTCTAGCAACATTATTTCTAGCTTGCAACATTGTAGGTAATTGAATAGGGTATTCGCAGGTCTATAATATAATGATTTATTTATTATATTTTGTTCTTTTTTTTTGTTGGTGTGCGCATAAAATTTGCATAAATTACATGAGACACAAGTAAATTCACTTTGAAGGCCCCTCAACATGTTGTTGCTGGTGTTATTGCTTTGTTTTTGTCACACAGTCAGAAGCAGGGACAACGTCAGAGGGACAGAGGGGACAAAGGGAGAGACTGGTAAAGTGTCGAGTGTCGTTTTAAGCCATTATGCTAATGACTTTTAATTGAAGTGCCCAAATAGCAGGCAAAAAAATATATATATATAAATAAAATTATTGAAATATTATTTTCAATTTTAATGATGTGGGCCAAAGAGATGGGGGTGAGGCTGATGAATAGTGAGAAACAAAAGAGGCAAAGCGAAAATTTCCCATTAGCAAGAGCAACATTTTGGCACATCTTTCGCAACATGTTGCTAAATTTAAAAAGAAATACAAGCATATCAGCTGACTGATAAATCTGATTTGAGTATCCTTATAAAGAACAAGCTAAAGACCAGAAAATTAGATCTAATTTAAAAGAACATACCAAAATCTTATGAAGAGAGCAAAAGGGTTTAGCAACATGTTGCTAATTGAATGGCAAGAAACAAACTAACAACTATCTAATCACAAAATCAGTTTAATTCATAGAGCATGTCAATTCTGCTTAAACTTAGGTTAAAACTTTGCCAAGTTTCTCTTCTCTGAATGTTAATTTGGTGTAGATATCTTGAGATGATTCCCTAGATTTGTCACTGAACAATTGTCTAGAACATCTAAGTTCACATCTTAAGATGTTTCACGATCACGAAAAACTATACAAATGATTAAATTATAGATATTGAGTTGACATCTCCACTTATTGTTAGATACCATAACCATAACTATATGAAGAAATGACATTTATGTGGCTCTATATCTCTCTGTCTCTTTCTCTCTCTCTCTCTCTCACACTCTCTTTCATCCTCTTTTTCTGTACAACTCAAGTTAACTTTTAACACTTGATGAACGAAATTTGTAGTGGACGCCTATCAATTTCTTTGGGGCACGCCCCCGCTATATCTGCTCCTTCCTGACCATCCTGCATGCCTACACACACACACACACTTACACGCACACACACATACGTTCCCCAAATGACCGCCCGCACTTATTGCCCTGGCTTGGTTATGGCTTTGGCTCTTTACCTGCGTCCAACTTGTGTGGCATGCTCATGTCAGCCGGAGGCAGGCAACTCGAGCTCGGGCTCAAGTTCGACCCTTCCCTCCCTGTATGCCAATTCCTTTTCAAATTCAAAAAACAACAAAACAAAACACAAAACCCGCTGCTTGTCCGTTCGACTGTTTATTTATGCGCACGTTTACATATCGCCCCCTCACCCATCTCCCTCCATCTACCTTTCTCTCTCTCTCTATCTCTCACTCTGTATATCTATCTCGCTGCTTATCCTTTGGCTGGTTATAGTAATTTACCTGCTCGGCATTGCTTATTCTCTGTTTAGTGTTTACCTATGCCGGCATTTCCATGCTCTTCTCTCCATTCGGTGACTACCCCTCTCTCGCTCTTTCCCTTTCTGTTCTCCGGTGCCCACTTAGCGACGGCTATTAACTGTCATTGTCTCCCAGCTCCGGCTTCGAGATATATGGTGCGGTTGGTTCGGCATCGTCTTGACACAAAAGGATAAGAAAAACAGCCGATTCTGTATATTGATTCATAGCACTGACTTAACAATACCCTAACTATAGATGCAAGTTGACTTATCCCTACAGATTCCCACCGATAATCCGATCCAATTAGTTTAAATACATTCTCCAAGTTATATAGACCGATTTATCCAATCAACCTCTCTGCTCGCTATTGCCTAATCACCTGCATAATGGTAGGGTATACAAATGTATGAATAGAAAATACAGAACTAAAAATTAAGTTTAAATATGCCAATGCCTGACTCTTTTTCCTCTATGTTCCCTTCCCCTTGCTTTGTGTTCCCTTGAAGAAGCAACAACAACAAATAAAACAAATATGATGACGCTGTGGTTGTGGTTCTGGTTCCATCTATACATATATTTATGTACATATGTATATATATGTATGTATAAGGTGTGTTTACGCTTTTATTGTCACCATCATCAAAATGTTTCATTGTCATAGCATACCCGGTCAACCTGCCATGGTTCTACCCTAGGCCAAGCTAGCCAACGTGAAACGTATAACGTTTTAATGCCATCATTAAGGGTTCCCAGTGTTAATTTCGACACACACTTCATTTTGTTTCTGTTTCTGTCAAGTCATTTTGTCCGCTGACTAACCTATCCCGTCATCTTCACCTTTTGTCCCTTAACTCCCCCAGGAGGAGGGTTGCAACACGCCAATGTCATTCCCAAAGGGGGGATCCGGGATCGTTTTGTCATTGTCATTTCCGTCATGTGACATTGACCTTGTCCATTATACATTTCCCTGGATGATCATTAGAAAGCGCTAAATGTCTTCACTACATATAAACTTCGCTTGGTAGTTGGGTAGGTCAAATGTCGTTTGGTTTATACTTTATCCAGACATCTCTTAACGAATTCATCACACGCATTCCCTTACTTTCGATTAGAGTTAGAGTTTACCCTACCACAATGCTTGACCTTGCCATTAATTTTCATTGATGAAAAATAGAGGAAAAACCCAGCAGCAACAAAAGCACACAACAAAACAAATTGCAACACAACAAAAAGAGAAAAGATAACCAGAAAAAGCCGCCGCAGCTGTCAGTCGGAAACTACTCGTTTTACGTTACCGGTTGGCTGTTTGGTTGACTGATGCGGGGCTACCGTGGCAATTTAACGCTCCAATGCCCCACAACCACATATGTACATATAATCATATGTATGTTATATACATGATCTGACTTGACCCATAATTAATCAATGCAACGGCTCAGTTCAACTGCCAGTCGATGGCCAAGCCAAACGATGTCTCATCTCTTATCAGTTCCAATTAGTAGGAAGATCGAGGTTAATCAGCTGCGCTTCTCCATTCCACTTCACTCCGATCCATTCCATGGCACTCGGCTGCTCTGCATTTCCTGCCTACGACCCATCAATTTCTGGCCATTTTGCTAGCCCTACTTATGTGCTTGCGTGTGTGTGTGTGTGTGTCTGTGTGAGTTATGACCCAATAATTTCTAGTTTCGTTTATGTAGAGCGAGGCCAATGCGCCATTGTCATAGTCTGAAATGGTAAAGTTCAACGACAGCCCCCACCCAAAAAAGAAGAACCCAGCTAACTTGTAAAAGAAAAATAATGAAAATGCCAGTTTCTTGACTTATTTTGCGTTTTTGCTGCTGTTCCTTTTTTCTCGTTTGTAAATTTCCACAAAAAACTTTCATAACGGCGCCATAGTGCCCCATTACCCCATGCTCTATGGCACTATCATTACCACCCAGCCCCTCCCCACAAACCCCCCCTCCGTCGTTCTTTCACTTTTTAATGGACACAACATTCAACAACATATAAGAAAACTCTGGCAAATAGCGGAAACGCGTGATGGCCTCACATTATGTTGTTTAGACTTTTTGGCCAAACAAAATTGAAACATCCGAAAATGAAAAATTGTATAAAAACGAATTATGACGCCCGAAATGCAAAGAGAATTAATTTCTTCTTCACCAAATCGAAAAATAAAAACCCTTAAGCTCTTAATCAACTTAAGGACTGGTCTATGACTTCATTCAAAAAAATCTTTTTATAGATGGACAAGACACGTGTCAGTAGCAACACCTCAGTCAGTGGCACGCCCCTATACCGAAACTCTTGTTGCCACCTCGTTGAGTGTGCATACTGTCTCATAACTCCTAGGAGGTTGGCGGGGGCCAAAGGTGGGTAGAAGGTGACTTAACCAAAAAAAAAATCCCATCAAACAAAAAATGCGCATTTGGTCGGATGAGGCGAGCTGCCTGTCTTGAATTTTAAGTTGCTCAATTGCCACAGCACGCCAAAAACTTGTAAGACAACATATAAACAAAAACCAAAAAAATGAATTGAAATATGGGTTTTGTTACCGCGTTTTTTGTTTTGTTTTTTTCATTGAGTTCTTTGACAAATCTTTTCGACAGAAACCGATTACGTTACGAGTATTGGTAAGCTCCGAGGGTCTTAGTTTTAGTTTTGGGTTCGGCCTAGGCTAGGCCTTGATAGTAAAGTCTTTTTTATACAGAAAGGATTAAAAGTTATTTTTAATTGGACTTGAAATGGATGATACCTAACGACATAAGCATAACTGAAATGGTATAACCGAAAAAGGGGCAAAGTTTGGATTAGAGTACTAAATTCCATTACATTCTTACCACATTCAGGCTTTAGTTTTATAGTTTATGCCCGGTATTTGAAATCTATTATAATTGAAGCGGCATTTTTATATGATAATCTAAAATATGTATGTAAGTAGATGAGTTGTCCTCGGTAGATAAGTTATCTAAATGGCCCCTGAACAATAATGATCCGGGTTCGAATCCTAAGCTAGTGTATGGATGTAATTTCCTTCTTAACCAAAGACCATAGTTGCTTGCGGTATTAAATATAGTTGGGTTGATATTTTTTTCCGAGTTACTACATATATTTTTATAGTTTTTCAAATTTTTATTCGTGAAAGATGAACAAGTTACTGACTTTTTCATCGATCGTTAGTTGCATGACCATATATTCTTATGCTTTGCTTTTGTTTCAATTGAATTAAGTTTGTGATTCTCAACTGATTCAAAAATGAGAGAGCACCCTCTTGGAAAAATTCTAAAATCAATTTATTTAACTCAAAAAAAGCTGAATATACAAATTCCGCATATCCATGGTATATTTATTTTAAGCTTGCAGTTTCCCCGAAATGTAGTACCATTTTGAAATTCCTGAATACATTGCCCTTCCCCATCCCACCATCAAAAATGATCCATGTCGAATGCGACTTTGACATTGAGCACTTTTGGAGTGTCAATCGGTTGTTTTTCATGTCATCGACTTAATGCGCAAATTGAATTAGACAATAATGGTAATTCAGTTGCTGCTGGTTTTATTTTTTGTGTTTCGATTTCAGTTTGTGTTTCTGATTTCTGGTTTTGGTTTTAAGTAATTTGATTTTGGTCACTTGGAGCTGTCAGTTTAGTAGCGACATGTCTTATGCTTCAGATTTTCAAGTCGCCTTTGCCACTCCTGTTTCTACCCTCTAGGCAGGTGAAGGGGCAGGAGGCATGGTCATGGACATGGGCATAGTAACAGCTGCAGGTAAACGACACCGCATGTTCTCTCTTATCGATGCATTCAATCTGACAGGTAACAAGAGGACACAGGTAGACGAGACTCTTTAGTGCGAGAGAGAAAACCCTCACCTTTGGCTAGATAACTTCATCCAGTTGCCAGCAGGAAGTGAGATGCCGCCTGCAGGAAACAAACGCACCGAGGCCAATAAATAGGAATGAGAAATCACGTGCCCCGAGGTCTTTTTGCAAGGCAATTCAAATTGAAACGAATCGGATTCGTATGGATTTTCAAAGAAAATTATAGAACAAAAACGAATGAAGTATCTACATGCTGTGACAGCAAGTAAAACGTGCAAAGGACGTGACAAACTTTGATTGCCCTTTGGCCATAATTAAAGAGAGATATATAAGGCATATAATTTCCACGAATCGCAAGGGTAGATATGAAATCTGACTCATCGGTTTTGCTGATTTAGTTATTTGCGTGAAATTTGCGTCACAATGTACTACTAATTCACGATGAATAATTCTTTGGATGTGTCTATTATTGTGGCATCTGTTAACCGGATGTGGATTCACTTGAAACTCTTCTGCATATATGAGTATATCGTCAGTTCCATCATCAGCATCTGCAGCACCATCATTTTCGTATTGTTCCTTCTCATTGGCTTTGTCTCCAATTCAGGCATAAATATTTATACAAAACTACGACTCAAAGGGGGAGAACCCAACCAGAGATCCCATGACCGACGACCAAAAATTTTAACGAAATATTCTCTTATTTGTTGTTGTTCTTTATGGCTAAGTTGCGGGAGGGCAAGACAAATGATAATAAATATGCAGATACATTGATAGATAGACTGAGTAAGCGGGGAGGGGGATGACAAGTAATACATTTTTTGGGGGGTTTCGCCTTCAGAACACTTAACGCAATGCTCTTAAAGAGCAAATATATGCAGAACAGCTAAAGAGCCATGGAGGGAAAAATCTATAAAAAGGGAGCTGGAGGTGGTGGTGGTGGTGTCGAGGGGAATGGGATTGCAGCATTTGGAAACACTTGTGATAATCATGACTTATAAAATACACAAGAAAACAGCAAAAAAGAAAGAAGATGAAATACAACAAACAAATGAATAAGACGGAAAGTCAAAAAAATAAAATAAAAACAAATACAGCTGGAAGACGAGATGACAAAAACTCAAAAAGAACAGATCACATACGTTATAGGGAATGTGGTGTTGGATACGATTATATTCAGTATCAATCCACTTAAAAAGCTGACTTAACTTGGAATCAAAAGCTAGTAGTTGCAGCAACACTACTTGGCGAAGGGATCAATTTTAAGTAGTGCTTTTCTCTAATTATTTAGTGCTATTGCTGTGAAGCAAAAAAATGTATTCTTACGGAGTATTCTACAACATATCCAAAATTCGTCCAAGTCGGTGATTCGCATACCTGAAGTTTCCCTTAGTAGACGTTCATATCAGATTCAGAAGACTACGAGGCACATTTACGAGTCAAAATTGTTCTGATACTATCATAAATTTGGCCTATAGAACACTACGTTCGTAACAATAATCCTACATTTAGTAGATTTTTGTAATATTGGAGAAACTCTATCAACTTTAATATTTAGAATTGATTTTCATTTAGAATTATATAAATAAACAAACATATAAGACAGAAGTAGTAGGATATTTTTGTAATTAACCAGGCAGATGTTGATTTAAATGTAAAGTAATGGATTTCAAATGAAATTTCTTTACAATATTTGCGATGAAACGAAGACAACAAAAAAGTGTGAATATATGGATAGAAATTTTTCTGTTTAGTGTTACGAAATGCTAAAAGAACTGGGTAACTCATATTAGTGCTCAAAAATGCTAAACGAAGAATGTTTTTTCTCTTTATGTGAACTAATTGTAATTTAAAAAATTGTCAAAGAATTACTTTTGTTTCAGAAAGATATAAATTTGAATTGTGTTTTCTTTGGTGAGATGCTTGATAGAATACATCTTTGAATATATCTTTCATTAACAGAGATAGGGTATAACGTATAAATTAGCTGGATTTTAGGATAGAAAGTGTACAAACGTAGTAATTAGTCTTAGTATAAGTCTGTAAAACCTAACCAACACTTTAATCATTTTTTTAGCGAAAGAGAACTAGTTCATTTACAGATCCCATTGAAAGTTTTTTCTTTTTCGATTCATATTTCATGTCAAATAAATAATTGTAATTGAATTTTTGTGGCATCACTTGAATGCTGCCTGCCAGTCAGTCAGTCAGTCAGTCAGTCAAACAATCAAATTTCTATAAGAGCGCCACGATAGCAGTGCGGGAACGGGGATCTATTGTATCCCCATACATGTATGTATATAGAAACGTACATATATTGACGGCGCACTGGCTTGATTGCCCACTTGAAAGGGTTCTGGGCCTGTGGGCAATTGAAACGACACGCGCGTCGCATTTGGTGTGGCAATTAATGTTTAAATTTAATTAAATGCATTCTAAGACGTCGCCATGCCCACTCATACCCATACCCGTTCCTCCAATACCACCAGCAATCCTCCATTTGGGGTTCATCATCATCATCGTCATTGGCATCAACATCAGCATTCCCAGAACAAATGCCAAACATCAAAATTATCCACAAAGATCAAGACAGAGAAAGGGAGAGAGAGTGAGGGAGTTGGAGTAAGTTTGAGAGGGATTTTAAGTAATTGCCTTTGAGTGGAGCAAGTGGAGCAACTCATCTTGATAATTGATTTGTGTGAAAGTGGAAGCACATTCCCCTTCGCTGTACCCTCATCCTCACACTCCAAACAAAAAAACATCTTCTTCTTCACCCACCAACTAAAAACATCCACCACGCATCGTGGACTAGTCGCTGGAGCTGCTAATTGATAAGCTAAGTGGCAAGTGCCATAAAATCAACTCCAACTTCATCTTTCCACTGAAACTTCAAATCAAATAACTTCCAATAATTTGGAATTCCAATACGAATTCGTACGTTGTTGCAGGGGCAGGGACAGATCATTAAAACTATTTTATGGACTCGGCCGACGACCAGCGTCCAATGTCAAAGATTTATGGCTAGCGGCCATTGTGGCCAGATTTATGTCATGTCCCGTATTTGGAGACGATGAAGCCCAAAGTGTTCGTTTTCTGGTTCTTTTCCCCCTTCTCTTCTCCTGCTCCATCTCCTCGTCATCCCTCCATTTCATTACCAAATCTCGCAAGTTGACAAGAAACTAAACATGCTAAATGAGCAGCAAGCAGCCCCGAACGATGCAGACCAGGCTGAAAGCAAACAAGTCTAAAGTCTCTGTTGCTGTTGCTATTGTCGTTGTTGTTGTTGTTAGCGATGCTGCTGTTGCTGCTGCAAGATTTACACAAACGTGACACGAAGGCAATAAAATGAACAAGAATGGGAGCAGAGGGGGCCCCCAGATCTGAGAGAGTCCAAGTGTCAACATAATGGCCACAAGACAAATATCAGGCCATGGGCCTTGGGGCTTGTGGACTCTTACTGGTATTTTGGTACTTGAAACTGACCGTGTGCGCTAAGCAAAGTGCAGAGAAGTGACTTGTTTTGACACTGCTGCCTTTTTTTCCAACTTGGTAACTAGGTACGGGTTCGAGTTCGAGTTCAGGTTCAGATACAATTGCAAATGCAAGACATTAGATTTCCATTTCTGTCCTAAACATGTGAGTTGTGCCGCTTCGACTTGGGTATACACTTCATTCCACTTTACATAACTTACCTATACCACGCCCATAGGGGCAGAGAAAATCGACTTTTTATTCCCATTCGACGAAGAATTCAGTGCACTTTCTGCTGTAGTTGACAACAAAAAATAACCCTTTATATTACTTTATTAATTAGCGAAGTAAAATCAAAATTAACAAACGAAAAATCGATGTCTCAAATCAGTCATGACTGTGTCATTAATCCTGGAGTAAGTTAGCTAAATTTCTTGATTTCTTACTTTATTAATACTCCTTGATCCTCGGTGTTTAAGCAAGTCTGTCTTTACCCAATTGTATGCAGAGTATAAGCACTAGATGTTGATTTAGCCAATGACTTTATAATTAAGTTACCATATCAGAAAACCTCTTTACTTGCAGCTTAGAGAATCTTTTCATGCAAACGCCATTCTTATCTTTGGAAAAGTAATAGAATGAAAGAAAAAGTTTTAATACAACTAAAACTAGTTTCGTCTAGAGTAGAAGATAATAACTTAATGATATATTTACAAGTAAATTCAATTTTATGTTGATCAAATTGATTTTGCTAGTCTCCATGGAAGGGCGTGGAGAAGTGTTCCATTGGCCCTTCAGGAGGTGAGGGAAGGGAATGAACCGTCTAATGCCAAAGATTTTCCTTATGGGCACTTAAATATTGTCGCTGATGTCGCTGATGTTGTCGCTGTTCTTGGTGTTGCCCTAATGGTGGTGGATGTTGCTGGTGTGGCAGTGAGTGTTGTTGCCACTGCTGCGGCGGTTGCTGTTGTTGTTCTTGTTGTTGTTGCTAGTGCTAAAGTTAGTGGTGTGTAGGTGCCATTTAATGGCGGCCATAAACCCACTCTTTGCCAAATGTATGTATGTATGTACATGCGATTGTTACTCTTGTTGATGTTGCAATTGCGATGTTAGTGTTGGTTATGGCTTTTGGCTTGCTTGGTGAGTTTTATTTGTTTTTTTGGCTGCTTCGAGGATAATGAACATTCATGTTAAACATACACACACACACACACACACACACACACACCGGGAACGTGGGTGAAACTTTTCGGCTATGGTTGCTCATTAGGCAACACATCTTTCGTGTGGACGCGCCCAGCCATTGCCATTGGTGCTGATGGTGCTGGTGGTGCTGGAGCTGGAGCTGCTGCTCATTGGGCTTTTATTTTATAGCAGCAGCAGCAACAGCAACTGTCGACGACCCTCGTGCTTTCTTGTAGTAAAGTAATTACATTTTGGCAGGGCCAAGCCCCTACGACCAACGAAAAAAAAAGTGCATTGAACCAGCAATGATTGAAGTTTCGTGCCCAGCCAGCCACCTACTACAAACAAACGAAGAGACTATATAGATCCGACTGACTGACTAAAGCACTTATTGATCGATCGATTAATATGTAATTAAACCCCACAATTTGTTTATCATTTTACAGCCTTCTGGTGGGAGCTCCATTGGATCAGAATTTGCAACCAAATACCACAAGATCGGGTGCCCTTTGGCGATGTCCAATTACCCAAAGGACTGACGATTGCGAACAGGTTATCACAGATGGACGACGATGTAAGTAATCTAGATTATCTGTTTGTATTTAGTTTTTACATACATATATCGATTAGGTAGTATATCTAAATTTTATATTTAATTATAATTTTTTTAGGTTTCTTTCCCTCCCCCCAAAAGTTTAATTTTTTATACAGATTATGTAGATTAGTTGTAAGTCAATTGATAAATCTAAAAGAATAAATATTATTGGTGAAGGGTTTTATACTATGCATATGTACACATAAATATCTTATATACAACATTGGATTGCTACTTATAAACTTCTATATATGCCAGAGATATGCTTGTCTTGTACTAGACCATTCCCGGGGCGGGTCCTAACCATTCATACTAGTATTTAACCACATTTGGTGACTAACTTGAAACTTTAACAGAATTTTTGGGGTGAATCCAAATGACAGTAAGGAGAGACTGTTCGATTAACATTTGTCCTTATGTTAGCGATCCACGAAATTGATATTTTATTTTATTAAATTTACAATTTTTAATTTGAACTGTGTCATTGTATATAAAAAAAAAACAAATAAATCTATATAATAAAGATTTAAAATAAATAAACAAATTATGCTGTATAAAGATTTAAAACCAGAGAGAACTGTGACTAAATTATACATTCTAATTATATATACATAAATACATATATTTATAGCAATATCGAAAAAAGAACAATTTCTCCAACCAATTATATCTGTATAGAATTCTAGTCAGTATCTTTCACATACAACAAAAAATATATAATTTCTATATATATTAAATATAACTACAATAATTTATTTAATGTTTTCTATTTATTTCTTTTCTTTTTTTTGGTTTTATTTTTATATTATTATTTTTTTTATGCGTTTTTCTTTTTTTACTTCCCTTAACTTTTGTTTCGTTTTACCCCCGAAAACACATATCAAAAAAAAATATTTGCATAATTTGGATTGTAATTTATGCTTTTCAACTAAACCAAAAAAAAAAATTTGACCAAAATACCAAAAAATATCCAAATCGAACTTAAAACACATTGCTAAATTCTTTTCGCAAACCGAAATTTATCATTTAGCCGAAGGAGGATCTTATGAAGTTAATAAGAGTAAGTGGTAGGGGTTGCTTTATTTGTTGTTTACCTTTGTATTTTTTTTTCCACCAAATTAAATAATTTAAACAAAACCAAACCAAAAATTGACAAATTCTCTAATCCACACAACATAATTCTGAAGCATATCATACGAATTGTTTATTTAACCTATTGTTTTAATTTGTTTCCTTATCATTTTCGTTTCGTTTTTGAGAAGAAAAAAAAAGAAGAAGAAAAATTAATTGTTTTATTTTCTTATGATTTGCATATTTTCACTTGATTTCGTTTGTTTCAATTAACTTAATGCTGCACTCATAATCAACAAATACTACATATAAACTATAAACAATTAAATATTTATCAATCAAACTAATACTTATATATACAATCACCATACAATTCTATGTACAGTCATGCACGCATGTCAAAAACGCAATCAAGAAGAGGAAGAAATGATGATCGCCATATTGCTTATTCGCTTGCTAAATGCTATATTCGTTGGGCATGCCAACTGTATTATCATATTTGCATACCTAATATATGTATATATACATATTTAAAGTATTAGATCTAAGCTTTAACGTCGCTAGCTAAGCTAAATATGTATAGACACCGTAAAGAGCTAACTAAAAAACGTATTACTATAAAAATATTTGACATATAACATATAAGTGATGTAACAGGTTCTCAATAACATATTATTCGGCCTGGGATATCTAAGTAATAGATAAATGTGGTACATTTTGAAACCATATTTCTATATTATATATTAGCATTGTGTCTGAAATTGAAGCAAGTGAGTGAGCCCCTGAATTCATCGTAGAAAGTTTTCCAAGATTTCCTTTAAGCTTTCCACCTTAATTCTTTTGTTTTTAGTTTAAAAAATAAAGCCATCCTAATATCTCTGAATGTTGTCTTAGATTGACGCCTTTGATTACGCCTATTGACCTTGCTAGCTTAGGCTAATCCTATTCACATCGAAAATATGCTTTCGGACTGAGCATAGCAAGGACAGTTGCCCTCCCAAGGTTTCCAATTAAATACTTAAGCTCAAAGAGATCTTTTCCTTTCTCTAAATAACATAGTGACTAGGGTCTTGTCCCTGAAAACATTCACTACTCGCATCTTATGAATTTGACATCATCAGCAGAGCGAAAAAAAATGAAATGCCACCATTGCTCTTATTGTTAGTATTTTTAAATTTATATAGATCTAGTAAATCTCGGAACGCCACTTGACATCATAATCACTTGTACATACATATGTATGCATCAAAAATTCTGAACAAAAAACTGGCACAAGTTTTTGCTTTTAGAATTTATGTCCCCAACAGTCTGAAACTAGTCCTGACCTTCCCTCAAACATCTTACACAAATATCTTATCAAACTTTCAAATTCTAAAAGAGTAGCGTTAGCTTATCAAATGATTTGATTTTTCTTTAATTTATTGCCATATTCATAATTAGAAAAAAAATGTGTATTTTCTAATTTGTATTGTCAAGAAAATCTATGCAGAGGGAATGTCAATGGGAATCGTGATTATTATTCTAATCAGTTGCATTTACTTGAAGTTTTATTAATGCATTTTCACATAAATTTGGAACATAAATTTTCTTCAAAATGGAGTTGGGGTTTATTAGTGACAACATTAGGGAGTTTCCTCATATGATTTGGTTGTAAGTTTGATAAGTTTCGCATCCTTACAGTTTTAATCGATTTAATGTATAGAAACATCGGCTTAAAGTACAATTCTTTTAATATTTTGTCAAGTTGCACTTATTGTTTGGTTTTTATCGGTTTCACTTGAAAATTGGTGGAATTAGCAGCTGAAATCGAGCTGGTTCTCGATTGTATAATTTACTTGGCGCTAATTATGCTGTTCAGTTTTGTTTATTAGAATGACCACCAACTACTGGCTTGATGTCTGCTGCTTCTATTTGATATATGTAGATTTCATTATGCATATACATACATATGTAGATAGGCTATGTATGTGGCCCCTTGTATCAACCCCCAACCTCTATGCCTGCCCCAAACTGCCATTAGCTGAGTCTCTTCCAACTGGGTCGGGCTATGTTCCCGTTTTTGTTTTTTTTTGTTTTCGTCGTCGTCGTTCTTGCTGTTGTTGTTATTTCTGTTTCTGGCCGCGTTTTTTTACTATTGGAAACTCTTCGGGGCAATCAGAGCGTGGCTGTTGGCAGAGACTTGACTGAGACGTCGACGGCGACGGCGACGGCGACTGCGGGTGTGTGTGTATGTTATTGTGGCTGCTGTGCACAAAAGTTGTGACTGGCGCCGACCCAAAACGTGACAAATTTCTCAAAATACAGAAAAAACGGCAAGAAGAACAAATGTTGGCAAGGCATAAAAATAACTGCAAATTAAAGAACGCATACAAAAACACACTCAAAACACAAAAAGAAAAGCTGTAAAACTGAAAAACAGCAAAACAAGAAATTCTTAAGTAAATTTCACATTTTTACATTCCTCGTTTTCATTCACTTTGTGGCTCAATGTCAAATGCACAGACAAAAAGGGAACAGTAAAGAAAGAAATGGAGGGTAAAGTTCATTGGGCCTGGGCCTCTGGGCCTGGGCCAACGCAAAATTGAAATCTAAGGCCACAACAAGATAAAAACAAAAACATTTATGTATATGAGAAATAAGCGTAGGCTGCGTTGGGTTGTCTATGGAGTTTTTCCAGCTGCGCGCATGCGCCTATGCGTTATTCCTAAGACTTTCACTTCAGTTCAGACGCGTCAAACCCGTCAAAGAACAGCCCACGCCCCGAAACACCGATTACCTCTCCGTTGGCTGCACGATGTATGTATGTATGTACATATGTGACTCTCTTTCTCCCCCTCAGTGTTTCTCACCATTTTCCAGTGTAATAATCATTTATCATATTTCAACACTTTGATGCTTAAAAATGCATTTTAAATCAATTTCGTTACGTTCAGTGCTCGGGTTCCCCTCCCTCTCCTTGCCCCTGACGACAGATGATTGTTGGAGTATGGTCGAAGGGGGAATGGATGGTGAGGGGGGGTTAGCATTCTATCAAACCTGACAGCAAGTTGGCAGCGCTTTCCATTTTAGTTGTATACCCATTATGCGCCTTATCAATACGACCATTCTCAACATTTGCAATTTCAAATTAATCAAAATATTCACTTGCATATATCTATTCATTCTTTATTTCATTAATCTCTTTATTTCAATATGTAACGGTGATTCCGATTTGAGATGTGAATGGAATGCCATCAATTGTTAGAAGGAAATAAAGAATGGTTTATGTTCAGTGTTGCCATTCTATTTTTAGCTTTTTTCCTTGTGTGGTATTACTGGCGTGTT
Organism: Drosophila willistoni; assembly: GCF_018902025.1. Lineage (NCBI taxonomy): Eukaryota > Metazoa > Arthropoda > Insecta > Diptera > Drosophilidae > Drosophila > Drosophila willistoni. The sequence continues at coordinate 3,536,462 of NW_025814053.1, read as the reverse complement.
TTGGCTTTTTTCTGGCTTGTTTTTATAGGCTTATAAATTTAACAATAAAACGTGCAAAAATTCTATAAGTGGAAATGGCAAAAAATATTTATTTCAATTCCAAGAAAAACAACTGAAATTCCAACAACAAATTCCATTTTGTAGCTAAAAAAAAAAAGACTCAACCTTTGCGCGAAAAAAATGTTGTAGCAGCTGCTCCTGTCGTATACTTTAGATAGATTACGCATACGACACGTGGGTATGCTTAATACCAAATTATATGTGTTTATTTCTTAGAAAAATCTCAGATTGACTTCAGTTACATTGTTGTTTTTGCAGTTTTTAAGCTGGGAATTGCGGAAAATTAGTTAGAATAGATTTTTTTAATACATCCGAGAAGCAAGTGATAGAATTATAATAGAAAAGCGGAGTATTGGAATGGAATAAAAACGAAAAATTTGAAATTTTCTTATTTTCAACATTTTACTGAGAAAGATCGTTCATTTTAAATCCTATTAACAGAAGAGTTAACAGTCAACATTTAATTATCAGCCGTAGAAAATTATGTAAAATGGTTCATCTACATTTTTTCTTCTTTGTTAACAGTTTTTGAAACACAAATATACATACATATACATATGTATGTATATTAAACACTAAGTATCATTTGTGTCGATCATGTGCTAAAAGGTTTCTTCATGCTTCATTTAATCAAACATTTGGCAGCTACTTTGGGGCCACATGTGTGTGCGCTCCAGCTCCAGCTCCAGCTTCAGCTCTAGCTCCAACTTCCAGGTCTTTAGACACATGTGTGCAACGGCTGCTGCTCCAATTGGCCGCTGGCAATCATATTTTACCGCCCACCCATTGCCCCACCCCTTCAATTGGCTGTAAATAATTCGAGTTTTGAGTTTTAATTTGTTATGTATATACATATTCGTATTTAAATAATCACATATGTATGTAAATATTTTTAACTATATGTATATTTCGATTTATTTTACTCTTAACTTGTATTGTGTATAATATTGTTGGTAATGCATATTAACTAAGTATAAATTGTTGTTACATTTGTTGTTGTTATTGTTGCTGACACACACACGTACACACACATGAAACTCCACACATACGTATACATATATATGTATATATATTTATAATCACACACACACACACACACATGCACAGCCACACAAAAAACCATATACACAATTATTCACATTTTACCCTTACTAATTTAAAAATTTTATGAAATTCTTTATTTAAAAACTCATAACTATAGCCTACGATAGTGAAATTCTATCGCCACCATCAAGTGATGAGATCAAAGAAGAACAATGGATGGGTGTAACTGTTCGTTCTCAGAATTATGGCAAGGTAGGTCCAACCGGCTTTTTTCAAACAAAAAAAAATATTAACCCCCCTTTTGCTATTAAATATTAATATTTATAGGTTGTTGTTTGTGCCCATCGATATATTAATACCCAGTTCGAGAATCGTTATGGCCAAGGATTGTGTTATGTTCTAACCAATGATCTGGAATACGATGAGGTATATGAACCATGCAGAGGACGCTCAGTAGCAAGGTAAGTGCGTGAATGCGAGAATTAAGAATTCCAACTAGGACTAGGGCAAAGAGAGAGACATGAAAAATAGAGAAATGAATAGAGCGAAAAGGTGTCAAGGTGAATTATGAATTAGGGAAAGACGCACACACACACACACACATACACTTGTATGTTTTCTAAGCGTGTTTAGCTTCAGTGTCTTGCCAATTAGCATGCAGCCCTGGTCCTCTGTGGTGACACCGATGACGTCGTTGTCCTCGTTGCAGAGTTTGGTACAGTGGGGCAGAAGCAATAAACTGTTGAACACAAAAGTATGCTATGGAAATTGCACCTTTGGAATTTTTTATTCTTGTCTTGAGTGCCACTGTGCAAAGCTTAGCTGCCACTCATAAAGGTGAATTTTAATTTATTTAAATGACTCTACGTGTGGGCTCGAATTGTGGGGAGATGGAGGCGAGCTGAGCTCACCCAAAATCAAGGAGCGGAGCCTGTCAAAAGTCTCCAGCGAGAGCCACCAGCAAAGAACCTGCAATTTTTCATGTTCGTGTTGACCCTGGTCATCTCATCCATTATAAATGTCACCAAAAAAGGAAAAAAAATCGACACCAGACCCACCACAGTTGAAATGACGTGTCGTTTGCTTGTTTTTGCAGGGAACATGAGGACTATGCCTTGTGCCAGGTGGGCACTTCCAGTGCCATTCTGGAGGATGAGACCATGGTATTGGGCACACCGGGTCCCTTCACCTGGCGTGGCACCATTTTTGTGACCAAAATCGGTGGCAGTTTCCTTGAGCGTGACAAGTATATGTATCATACGGAGCATTCGGAAGCCCGTTCGCCAGTGGATAAATATAGCTATCTGGGCATGTCGGTGACCGGTGGCCATTATTATGATGATAATATGGCCTACGCTGCGGGTGCACCACGCTCTCAGGGCCATGGGCAAGTGGTGATATTCCAGAATCAATCGAGAGCCAATCCCATACCATTGGCCCAGATCATCGATGGCGAACAGTTTGGCTCCAGTTTTGGCTATGAAATAGCCACTGCGGATATAAATGGTGATCGTAAGCCCGATTTGATAGTCGGCGCTCCCCTTTACTTTTCGAAAACCGAGGGCGGAGCTGTCTATATATACCAGAATGAGAACGACATGCTGCCAAAGCGGGCCACATTGAAGCTAACAGGAGCACCAGAGAGTCGCTTTGGCTTGGCACTGGCCAACATTGGCGATTTGAATAAGGACAACTGCGAGGACATTGCCGTGGGTGCACCCTATGAGGGAGATGGCGTGGTCTACATCTATCTGGGATCACCGAAAGGCCTCATTGCTGAGCCTGCTCAGAAAATTCAAGCCTCCGAATTGGGCGGACGTGGCATGTCGCGGCCCATCAAGACTTTCGGCATCAGCATAACGGGCAAAACTGATCTCGATGACAACTCCTATCCGGATGTGGTGATTGGTGCCTACAACTCATCGGCAGCTGTGGTCCTTCTGGCCCGTCCAATTATCAGTATTCGCACAACACACGGCGTCAACGAAACCCGCAACATTGATCCCAATCGGGCGGGTTGTCGGGCCGATGTCGGATCGAATCTCACCTGTTTCAGTTTCGAGGCGTGCTGCAGCATCGATCCCTACGATGGCCAGAACAAGGAGCTCAGTCTTCTTTATAGCGTCGAGGCGGAGACATTCGATCATCAAAAGAAATTCTCACGGGTCTTCTTCGATCGAGATAACAAGCGCAGCAATGTGGTGAGTCGTGTGGTTAAGGTGCGAACCGATGGTAGAACCAGCTGTCAAATGGTCACCGGCTACATCAAGGCCAATACACGGGATATACAGACACCGATTGGATTCCGCCTCAAGTATACACTGGTGGAGGACGAATTGGCCGAATCGGCGTTGATACGACTCAATCCCATATTGGATCAGACGCGGGCACAAATCGACTTCGAGGGCACATTCCAAAAGGACTGTGGCGACGATGATCTATGCGAAAGTGATCTGGTCATCAGGGCAGAGCCAAATATAACTCGTTCAGGTAAGTGTAACCGAGTCACATGGAGTAGCAGTTGCATGATTGACACCTTTCCTTGTGACCATTTATACAGTTGACGGATATACCTGGACAATGGATGAAACAGAACTGGAGGTTAGGATCAATGTTACCAATCTGGCAGATTCAGCATATGAGGCGCAACTATTTATAGAGCATCAGGCTAGTGTGTCCTATGTGGCCACCAAGAAACCGGTAAGTGACCCCCGAAGATTTGCACTGAAAGTCAATTAACTAATTGGTCTCTCTCTCTCTCTCTCTCTCTCTTTCTATCTCCTTCTCTGCAGACAAATGCCACTTGCAATAGCTTCAATACCACTTTGGTGGCTTGCAGTTTGGGTAATCCCATGCTGCGTGGCAGCTCCACATTTGTCACCATTCGTTTTCAACCCAAGGGCCTAGAGCCCAAGGAAAAAACCATGAACTTTCACATCTTTGCGAATACCACATCAAAACTGGTGGGCAAAGAGTTGCCCGATCAAAATCTCATCGTGCATGTCGTACGGCGCGCTAAATTGCATTTCCGGGGCTGGGCCATACCCGAGCAGAGTTTCTATAGTGGAGCAGAGAAGCTGACTGATTCGCCCATGGAAATGTCAGATGTGGGATCACCATTGATCCATAGTTTCAGCATATTCAATGAAGGACCATCGACAGCGCCGAAAGTGCTCATGGTCATCCATTGGCCCCTATCGCTCTACAACGATCCCGATGAAGCGCTGAAAGATCGGTACCTTCTATATATAGAGCAGCGGCCCAATGTGGAAATCGGGCAGGGCGAATGTACCGTGGCATCGGAGTATGTGAATCCCTTAAAGTTGGCCAACAAGCCGCAACAGGATTCGGCGTATTTAGGGGCACCCGCGTCCATGATGATGCGTCCATCGCTGCAAATGCAGCACTTCAATCGCAGTCAGAGTCATCATCAGCATCATTCGAATTCGTTGAGTCGAATGCCACGTAATGCCATCGAAAGGGTGGCCCGACTGGAGCGCCTTCTCGATGGACGGGAAGGCAGCAGCAGTGGAGGAGGCGGTAAAGGCAAAAAACAGGACATCATTGAGCTGGACTGCAACAAGGGTACAGCCAAGTGCATTCGAATTGAGTGTGAAATCTACAACATGGCGGCACGATCAGAGGCTCAGGTGCTAGTCAAGGCACGTCTATGGAATTCCACATTGGTCACTGAGTATCCAAGAGTGGATCGAGTGCGCATCATATCGACAGCCCATGTCAAAATACCCGAAGATTTCGGTGTCGAGGAGATGGAAAACAATGATATAGAGGTGAGTGCAAATCGCAATAACTAAACTAAACTAGCTTAACCTATCTAAATTAAACTCATATAGTCAGATCTTGGAGTGTACAATTTGGGAAATTTAGCTCCTTAGGGTATGCAATAGAGAGCCAAAAAATGGATACTTTCCAAGTGCAGTGGTAAAATAACTTATTTGGCACTTCAAAGAACGTTTGGAGTGTTTTATAGTTGGCTATAAACAATGGATGACATATTTAAATTACTAAGTAAATCAATTACTTTTCAACTACCTACTGCATACTTTATGGAACAAATTTCTCTTATTTCGCCAAAGTCTTACCTCAGCCATTTAAAGATAAAACTGACTCTGATAATACATTGCATTCATTTTTATAAATTTTCTGTTTACAATCAAAAATTCAGGTCGAGACTCGAGCGTATCCCGAGCTTCTCAATCAACAGCTCGATACCTCACTGCCCATGTGGATGATTATCCTTGCCGTTGTTGGTGGCCTTGTTCTATTGGCCCTGTTCACGTATGCGATGTGGAGATGCGGCTTCTTTAAACGGCGAAGACCCACAGATCCCACGCTCAGTGGTAATCTGGAGAAAATGAACGAGGAGAAGCCGTTTTTGGGTGCCAAAAATACGCATAGTGTTTTCTAACAAGAGGGCACTGTCGGCTGGGATTTAGCACGACAAATCGCAGCCAAAAAGAAACGCCACAAGCTGAAGATTCTGTTGCTACCTGCGGGCCATGGTCATAGACGGGTGGGCGAATGGCGGCGTCATCACAATTCCACCAGCAGCAGCATCAATATCAACAACAACAACAACAAGAGCAAAGGCAAGGACAAGGGAAATGGGAATGAGAGGGGGGATACCTTTGATGATGTGAAACGTTTAACGCCGCCACCGCCGCCATTGAGCTTTCTCAATTGGGGCAACGATGGCTACTATCAGGCAAGTGCCAACTGGTGGGGACACATGTGAATTCAGTTTCCTACTCCTGGTTGTGGGACTTTCAATGTGCCATTTCGTTTACTTAATGCAACAAGTTATTAAGTTTAGTTAACTTGATTAAGGGAGACTTTGAATGACTATTATTATTGAATTCTTTTTTTTTGTAATTTTGTGTGTGAGTTACTTTTTTTTTTTTTGAAGAGGGAAATGATTGTACTATATTTTTTGTTATATTTATATCTAAATCTATGTACACATATAATTAAATATATATATAATACATACATATATGTAAGAATCTATTTAAATAAAGCTTGGATCCTAAGTTTTAATTTTAATACTACGAGAGCAGACGGAGTAAAACAACACGAAAACAAAAAATAATCAGACGAATTCCGAATAAACGAAAAATGAAAATCAATACGAAATAGAAATAAACATATATATTTCACTGCCATTAACAATAAGAGCTCGAAATTTATTGTAGCCCTTTGGAAATCTACACAAAAAGTATTAACCCCACACACAAGAATGCCTTATCGTCTTGAAAATTAACAAATTACTAGTAAATGATTAACAAACAAAACAAAAACACTCCTTAAGTTAAGTGCAATGTTGTTTCTACACGATCAAATCTTCAAATCTGTCTCTAATTTTAATATTCTGATATCTGAATACACATATTTACTTTTTTATATATATTAAAAAAAAGTGTATAATGTCTAATTTGTCATAGAACTGTAGCTATATTAGTTTGTAAATAGTTGTAATGCTTAATAATGCTAGTTGTATATACAAATACACATATATATATATATATATATATATATTTATAAATTAAGTGATTATTCAAATTTATGCTTGTGCCTAAAATTCAAATAATACCTTTTTTTAAAAAGATTCCAAAACTTCTTTTATTCCTACTTTTTTTTGAATTTGATTATTAATTATCGAAAACGATCGCTCTACAAAGCTCATTGCTACAACAAGACTGGCCACTTCGCTGACAAATTACTCGTTGCTACAGTGGCAAGGCGGTAATTTCAAGTGTAAAAAAACTCAACAACAAGTCGTCTGTCTATTTTGTTCAACCAATTGCATCATTTCATGTAAAATATAGCATAAATTTCATTAAGCGCCAATATGTTTTGCTTTACTGTAACTGAAATATAAATAAACATATGATTTGCATTATTATTTATGGAAAATGATCTCATGAATTGTCACTGTGATGAATCATGTGGCCGTTAAAAAATGAAAATAATATGCTTAAAGTCATAAGTCCAACCGTTGTTGCAGATTCATGGACGAGGGGCTTGGTTCGCAGGCGTTCAGTTTGGGCGCGTTTATTTAAAAAACAAATTTATTTTGTATATTATATATCGTATAGCCTAAATAAGCATTAGTTGGAATCTATACAGCATCGGCAATTTATTGTGTATATGTATGTATTACACTAGATGTTTTCCCTCCCATCATTCCTTCATTGAAATACAGCTTGTCCTTGTTTTGGTTTTTGAATTTCAATATTGTTTTTTTTCTTACGTTTTGACGCTACTTAAATAAATCAGTAGTAATAGTTAAGTTTTCGTTTCGACATTTTTCTTTTTGTTATGGTTAATTATGATGCGTAGTAAATGGAAATTTGTTGAGACTTTTCTATTAATATAGAATGTTTTATGTGTCTGCTAGGCATTGCTTTTTTATGGTTTTGTTTTGGTTGTTTTTGTTTTTTCGCATTTTAAAGGACAGTGAGGGAGTGGCGTTTAAAGTAGGAAGGGAGAGCGAGAAAAAAAATTAAGAGACAAAAAAATTATATTGTGAATCACGGCGATGCATTTCATCCCATCTAACATTCTTAGTATAAACTTTCAGTGTTTGAAGATCGGGGTTTCTTCAGCTTCTCAAGATTCTTAATGACTATGTCATGCAGCGAGGAATAGCGATTTCGCACTTCACAGACAACCAGCCACAGACTGAGGTATTCCTTCTCATCCAGCTCGACAACAGCACGTCGATAGTCATCGATATGAGGATATTTGGCCACCTTGGAGACCACCTTGGCCCGCGATAGGAAGTATCGTGAAATTTGATCAAAAAAGGCCGCTGCTTCCGATTCCACGGTCTGTATCTCGGCGAGAGTGTCCTCCTGAATGGAGACGCCAAAATTGTTGCCATCCTCGATTTTCGGTATCATGAACGAAATCCACATTTTCAATAGATTCGCTAATGACCATGAGGTTAACAGAGATAGAAAAAGAGGGAGAGAGAGATGTATGAAAAATGTAATTCTCAGAAATCATTTTGTGTTGATTTTTTTTTGGGCGAAAGAGGCTATACTTACAATCTTCCACCAGTTTACGGATAATCGGCTTCACGACTGTAATCATTTCGCATAGCGGTTTGTTGCACGGCACTGATCCCGTGGGCAGGGCCAAGACCGGCGTTCCCGTAACAATGACGTCTTTGCGCGCCCTTTTCGTTGGTGGATGGTCATTGTTATCGTTACCTTCGGCGGCCTCATCCTCTTCCGGGCACTTCTTATTGACCAAGACCGGGGCCAATACGGGTATATTCAAGTCCTGATGCACCTCGATAAAATTGCGCTCGTTAAACATCGGCGTGGCCAACAACTCATTAAGCTGGACAATTTTCTCGGGAAAACGTTTCGTGATCAATGTCTCGGCCTTTGTAATCAAAGTTTCCTTATATTCCTGCACTTTTACAATCGTATCGGTCGGCATGATTCGAGAATAAACTTTCAGCGGCGAGGTGAAGAGCGAAAAGCAGCGGTAGCGACAGCGGCGACAGCAGCTACAACCAAATCACTAGAACAAAAATAACAACAAATTTCTGCAACGGCGGACGATCACACCTTGTATCCTTCTGTGGCGGGAATTGTATAAATTAGAATTCAGCGCATTTAATATTATTAACAATGCAAGCCTACCTAAATTTTTCAACCAACGTTAGTTACTTTTGCGGCAGCGTGCTAATGTGGCCACTCACAATGTTGCGTGAACGGTGTTGCCAGAGAAAAGAAAACAAAATTTTAGTGTTGAAAATAGTCGAAAACCACCAATAACCGATTCGCTTGTAAAAATTCTGGTTGCATTTATCGACTAAAAAGTTTTGTGGCCCAATAACAAATTGAATCTTAATACGTTTCTTCTTTAACTGAAAAAAACCTTGCAAGTGTATAAAAGAAATTAAGTTTGACAAACGAAACTAAAAAAGCTTTAAACAAGGGAGCATTCAACTGAAACTCTACACACAACAACAGCGCATTGTGAAGAAATAGGTTGAAAAATCGCATGCCGGGTCATAGGAGCAACACGTGCTGGATTATAAAAACCAAAACAAAACGATATTAAATTGAATGCCCTAGAAGGGACAATTCGAGTAAATAATGGGAGGTCATCATAAGAAGAATCTGCGCGCCGAGAAGGCAAAAGTAAAGCTAAAGGGAGCCAAATTACCTAAGGGCTTGAATGTCACCAAAACTGACTTTAAGGTTCGCAAAATTGAAATACGCGAACAGCTGAGGGAGTCGCTAGTCAACGAAAAGGGGCAACGGCAATTGAACCTAAAGGAAACCCTCTCACGGCTAAAGCATCACAGCAGCAAATACAAATCGGAGGCCTTACGGAATGTCCGAGATTCTATAAAGAGTGGTCAAGCGGAACATTTGATCGGTCATCTGGGCGAATTGCTTCAGGGCATAGCATCGGGCTCCTTGGACATTGAGCATGCAACACGATTGGAGTCATTCAAGGCCTTGGATAGTCTAATGGAGGCGCTGTCACCAGAAGCGGTGGCTCCGTTCTTTCACATTTTATCGAGCTATTTGAGATGTGCCATGACCCATATACAGCCGGCCATACAGGAGGATTCGCTGCTAATGCTGGACGTTCTGTTGGAACGCGTCCCACCCAAATTGTTGGCCGAAAAGAGCTCGTATATTATAATTGGCAACTTCATTGATATGATATCACGTTCCCGCCATGATCAAGAGAAAAGTAATCGCTTGTTAACCCTTAATTTGGGCCAAGGTAAAGAGTCCACCATCAAATGGCGTACAAAAGTAATGCTCAGATTGGAACAGATTCTCAAGACATTAAAAGAGGATGATTCCCATGTCACGCACAACTCCAGCCTCAACAAATTAATCCACTATGATGATCATAAGCCTCAATATTACAATGTGTTGTCACCCTTTAGAGTGGACATAAGAGAGCTTTATGCCATTTGCCAGGAGAAGAATGTGAAAGGAAAAAGCTTGCAACTGCAGCGTTATGTGGAGCAACTGATGCCCCTTATTCAGGACAATTGGCTGGAGGTGAGACCACAGCAGCAACAGCAACAACAAAAGGATCAGCAGCAGCATCATCATCAATTACTGCTCAGCATGGATGCGGCAGCAAGTCTAAGTGTCTTGGTAAATCTAATGACACAATTGTGGTCTCTGATCCACCAATACGAGTCCACAAATAATACCCAAGAGTTAAGTAAATGGTTGGTGGAAAACTACTCAAAGAAATTCTTGAACAACTTTCTTGAGAACGATGCCTCCAATTTTCCGTATCATCAGATGCCTGAAGTCAAGAAGAAATCCGGAAAATCTTCACTGATTGGTGGAGAATATTGCTATCAGCAGAATCTAAGCTTAATCTACTTGACCTGCAAATTTTTGCCCCAACCCAATCAAGCCAAATTATTTAAAAATCTTATCAACTATTTGCATATAACTCTAAGCCATCTGAAGACTCTAAATCCCTTCGAGCAATTGCAAGTGGTTGAAGCTTTGCGTTGCATTTTATTAGATTTGGATTTCGATCTTCTAGATCTAGTGCCACAGGAACTAAAAGATCTGTTGAGCTTCTCAATGGAGGCGTATGAACAACAAGGTTTTACCACACGTGAGGGCGTGGCCAATCGTATGCTCAGTTTGCTAAGTGAAGTTATTCAACAGGAGCGACTATATAGAAAATTCGGTGGCAATGAAAAGTTTGTGAACTTTCTCAATTACCTGCCTCAATTGCTGATGAAGCCCTCAATAAATGAGGGTACGCTTAGGGCCATGGCCACGTTGAGTCGTCAAATGAATTCCACATTTTTGAATGCTCTCATAGTTTCAGCTCCGCAGATCCTTCAAAATTTGGAGAAATTGCAAATCGCAGGCGGCGGTCAAATCAAGTACGAGAATCAAACGCGTATCTTGAATTTTTTTTACTATGCCAAGCAACTGGAGGGCAATGGAGATCAATTAAGAACCATTCTAGCTGAAGTTCAAACAAAGAACCAAATCGATCAAGAATTGATGAGCTATTTTCAATCGTTAATTACATATAATTAAGGACCTAAGTTAATTATTTGTTTGTACATACAAAAAAAAGAGAAATTAAAAACTTAAATAAGAAAATACAAAAATGTATTATAGTTATTAACTCTTCTGTGATTTCTTTTGATTCTTGGGCTTAAAACGATCCAAGACAGAACGTTGTTTGGTTTTGGAAGAGAATTTGGAGGCCTCATCTCCTGCATCTTTGCTTCTGCTTTGCGCTATAACATTCTGCTTGGCCTTCTTGATGTCCGATATGAACTCCTATGGGAATCAAATTTATAGTATTTACTTTCATAGACGTTTCTCGAACTTGTTATGCACTTACCTTGCGCTTAAGATCCTTGACAATTTGTTTATTGCGAGCCATTTTGGCTGTGCCACCACGTCCTTTCATTTTGCGGCGAGATTTCATTTCAATTTTAGTTGGTTTCAAATGGAACAATTGCCGTTTGGCATCGATCTTTTCCTGCAATGTGGGCGCATCGACACCAATAATCTCTTGTGGATCCATGGTTATCAATTCGGCGGGGATTTTCTCGAGCAGGGCGTGAACCTCGTGTTCGCGACGTTGTTTTCTCGTCTCATACGGATTATCCTCAAGGGCATCGAAATTGGGTTCTCCCGAGCCAGGAATAAGCAACGAAACAAAACCCTTTGCCGTGGATACACCCAAGACATCCTCATAGGGACAATAGTGGAGGCCATGGACGAAGGCATCACAACGTTGACGTAGATATGGCAGCTTTGTGGGGTCACCGGTGCCACCGCCGGATAGAATATCCGTATAGGCCTCCAGATAAGTGCCCTGGGAAAGGGCCAACATGCCACGCTGTGATATATCCAATTGATTGGCCGGCAAACGTAAGTGGAACAGAGCCAAAGGCTGGTCATTAAGCATTCTCAAGTCCCACACCTTTACCGTTTTGTCCAGGCCAGCGGTAACCAAATGCCGACCCTTGGGATCAACACTTAAGGCAGTCATGGCTGTGCCATGGGTAAGCAATTTGATCAAGGGTTCTCGCACTTTTGGAGACCACATGGACACTACGCCCTTGCCACCGCCAACACAGACGACCCCGTTGCTTGGATTATGCTTCATTAGACGTATATCGCCCAGGCCAGTGTTGAAATTGCCCACCAACTCTCCCAGGGAGACATCCAGCCACGATAAGTATCCAGTTCGATTTGACGCAGCCAAGAGAAAGTGATAGGGCAGAAAGTCTAAACGATTCACATTGTTTAATCGCTTCACACAATGCAATTCGGTGCCCTTGTGGTCGTAAAAATAAACCCAAGACTTTTGGGCCACTGCATACATGGTAGGCAGATGCAGCCACTGGACATCGCTGATGCTCTCCATGACATTAAATTCACAGTGTAACTTCTTGGTGACCCAATCAAAGGCAGCCACATGTCCACGCCGTCCGCCCAAGAGTAAATGTCGACCATTTTTCGTATAGCTCATAGTGTAGGGACCAAAGTCAAGCTGCAGCTGGAAATGTTTTGCCGCCGATTGAAGGTCTACATTCGCAACTATTTCACCCTGACGAAAGCTAGCTGTTGTCTCCTCTTCGTCAGCTTCCAGTTGACCGGGCGTCTCCGTCAGCAGAAGTTCGGTTCGGGCCGCCTGTTCGGTGGCATATTCCAAATAGACTTCCTTACGCTGTTGCTGCTCCTTGAAGTGACGCGTTTTGACGCCTCGTGATTCCACCTTATCGCCACGGGTATATTTTTCCACCAGATGTGGGGATATTTTTTCTTTCTTAGGGGGTTTCACTTTAAGTTTATCTTTTGGTTTACTCTTGCTTTGGGTCATTTTTATAAAATCGCCTAGGAAATTCTGTTGAGTTTTGCGTTTTAGTTTTATAGGTTCCAATTCGCCGTCGCCATCTCCTTGATTTGAGGAATCAAAATAGCGCTTGGGGCCTGCAGGGGCCTTAGAGCGCTTTTTGGGCTCTGTTTTGGTCATCTGGATCAATTTAAATTGCTATAAACCAAAAGTTTTTTAATAATACAAATAAATGCCGATATATTTCAATACAAGCCACACGTGCTACATCAAATCAGCTGTTTGGGGCTGCCCATTGATGTAAATAAATATAGTGTTACCAGAATGCAGCCGGCCTAACATCTGGCAGCGTTTTCAAGAATTCTGTGAAATTTCAATCAGGTGGCAAGCCCATTCACTTAAATACCGATCAAAAAATACCAACCGAAAAAATACTTACAACTCAAATACTGAAGTTTTCGTGAAATAAAATTTAATTAATTATTATTATTTAGGTAAGTCGCCGGTCTTAAGTGAGTGATTAAAAATACAATTAAAGCCAAAATCTAATGTTATGAAAATTCAATTTAGTAAATGTGTTTTGAGCATGTGCCTGCATGTGTGTGTGTGTATATTTAGTAAGCCTGTATGTATGTATGGGTCTTGCCTATTAGCGATGAGCGACAACCTTCAACAGTGACAACCGTGATATGTGGTAAAAAGAATAAAACGCATTCAAAAGCATTAGTTTCGAATCAAAGAAAGGTCCTTGTGAAATGGTCTTAAAGCTTATTAGTTACATCTATTGTTTTGTATAGTGCAATACCTAATGTGCATTTTTTTTATTTCATAAGCTTATTTAGACTGACTTGCTCGGTTGTGTGTAATAGTGGTGGACTTTAATAAGAAGAATTTGTATAGCTATTTATTAATTTTTGACAAGAAAAACCTTAAATCAAGGATCGCTACAGACAAATTGCTACTGTCGCTTTGAAGCAACCAGTCAAAATCAAGTAGGCAGTGCTTCATCAGTCACGAAATTTTTTCTCATCACTACTTGCTCACATAAATTGTAACATCGGAAACGTTGTATTTTCATAAAAAAAATTTTATATTTTGTTTATTTAACGAAAATATACAAAACACAATTAGTGATAATAGCGGTTTATGCGAAACGTGTAAATTGAATAACATTAAATTTTAGGATTTTATTTTTGTTGTGTTGCATTGGCGATATCGACGCCGCCATTTTTCCTACTATCGATTGCGGGACTTTCGCCGCTCCGCTCCACCACACCTCCGGCAAAAATAATTCCCTTAATGTAGGTGAAAAAAAAAACGAAAAAAATAATATGATCAGAAAACACTAATCTAATAAAAAAAGCATAGAGTAATACAAAATTAACCAAGTCATCAAAACGGAGGAGATCGAGATCCTTTGGCAGAGAAAGGAGTGAATAGTATATTGTTGTGTGCGCGTGTGTGTTTGGGCATGTGCTCCATCACTAAAATTTTTTTCCATTTCATTTCATTTGGATTTTCATTTTCATTTTTTTCTTTCTCATTTCATTTTTTCTGCTGTAGCAAAATGAGCAGCTCCGAGGAAGTCTCTTGGGTCACCTGGTTCTGTGGGCTTCGTGGCAATGAGTTCTTCTGTGAGGTAAGCAACAACCCGAAAGGATTTTCTGTGGCATGTGATGTGGATATGAATGGGTTTATTATCTAAGCAAGAGGACAGCGCGCGCTCATAATTTAAGTGCAACAATTGCATTTACTTTTTGGGTGTCCGTGTGTGTATGTGTGTGTGTGTGTGTGTGTTGTGTTGAGTATGTATATATGTACATATGTATGTGCCACAAGGTGGGGCAAATTATGTGGCCAACTGTACATAGTCGACTTTTATTTGAACATAATCCATTATAATCGTAAATTTGAATTGTAATTTCAGGTCGATGAGGACTATATACAGGATAAGTTCAATTTAACTGGTTTAAATGAACAGGTGCCCAATTATCGTCAAGCCTTGGATATGATATTGGACCTGGAACCCGGTAAGTGCATCTCAGGTTACGATACATCTCATATCTCACATGATAATAATAATAATGTTTTGTATACAATTCAATTAAAGAGGATGAACTCGAGGACAATCCATTGCAATCGGATATGACCGAACAGGCTGCTGAAATGCTCTATGGCTTAATACATGCTAGATATATATTGACAAATCGCGGCATCGCTCAAATGATTGAGAAATATCAAACTGGTGATTTTGGCCATTGTCCACGTGTCTACTGTGAGAGCCAGCCCATGTTGCCATTGGGTAAGAAAAACTGATTAAAGAAAATTGTATCAAAACGGAAATGTCATTATTAGACGATCTATATAATACATATACATATGTGGGTGTGTATGTAGGCATTCATATTTGGTAGTAGTGCCTTTGTTCAGCTTAAAACTCTTGTTTTTAATGCCTTAGTGAGAATTTTTGGTATCCATATTTATTTTATGGATTGTTATCATTAATATTTAAAACAACAATTAACAATTAAACAACACTCCCCTTTCATTATTCGAGAATATTGATGATTTAACAAAAATTCCCCTCATTTAGGGAGAACCAAAGAACAGTAGTGCAATATTCAAGTATCAATAACTTGTAAATAAACAAGTTCTAATTCCAAGAAACAATCGTAAAATTTCGATAATTGAGAGGTAGCTAAGATTCATTGGCCTGGCTATCATTGGCTTGTCCAGCTACCTAGCGACATGAAATGCAATTCCACTAAACGTGATCAATTTCAGGTGACATAGAGACGCCTCCAACTGGCCAAAGATTTATTTGGCAGAAGCTAAGCCCTTCATAACGTCGCTTTACAATGTTCGAGTCAGATTTAGATTGGGCGACTATTCGTGCCACTTCATTAAGGGGTTACGCCACCCCTGAGGTCCAAAAAACAGGTGAAAAAATGAATTATTGCTGTGCGGCCAGTATACAATTTAGGAAAAAACTTTTATTATACACAGATTGAGGGTACTTTAAAGAATATTTATATATTATAAATATTTTTTAAAAACAAAATGGCGGAGATATGGGCCGGCAAGTGCCACCATGATTTGTAAATCCTTGCAGGTGGGGTGTCAAATTTCTCGGCTAAGCATCACCCGAAAAATCCAAAAAGAAAAATCTTGTTATTCAGGAAGGCTACGTAGGATTTTTTTTAAAATTTTTTTTGGCAAAATGGCGGCTGTTTGAACAAAAAACGCTCTTTTTCGGAGAACATTTTTGGCTAAAAAAAATTCATAACTTCCAAACAAAACCTTAAATCAAAAAATCCTACGTGGGCGGATACCCAACACTGTAAAGAATATGTGGTAAAAATTTAAGCCAAATCGGTCCAGTAGATTCGGAGATATTTGACACCCCGGTTCAAAAAAAGTAGTTTCGAGAAAAACGCAAAAGAAAACAATGTACCGCGTCGGGGCCGACTCGGCCGCGCTCACTTCTAAACGCTGTAACTAATTCGAATACCGATATGATGTAAAGTGTAAAAGATTCTTAAAACTATAGAGGATTTTTAGAGGAAAAAAAAAAAAAGTTTTTTTGTTTTTCAGGGGTGGCGTAACCCCTTAAATATACTCATACCTCTCGAATACAAATTATCCTAGTTATCCTAGGGAATCGAAGGCCCAGCAACATCATAGAAAAGACTGAGTAATTCTTCGACTTCTTTGTTTGACCGTTTTGGTAGTGCACTGGGCATGGTATTCTATGATTTTGGGATCCTTTTTATCATCCTTTTTATAAATAAAGAACCATGATATAAAATTATCTTAATTATTTTCGTTTAACTCTCGTCAAAATATTCAAACCTTGCGCAAACATCAACGTCTACAGCAATTGGGAAAGATCGAGTGGTTAGGTGTCGACTTTTAGTTTTCCCCAATTTTAGATGTTCATTAGTTTTTTGTATTGCTCTTTGTGAATATAAATGAATCTTGAATCTGAATGTTTCCCCTTCGAAAATTAAGTATTTTATTTAATAGAGTATTTCTTGGCTCATTAAATAGCTCCTCAATAGAATTATTTTGATGGGTTTATATAATAAACAAAGCTGTTGCGTCGTATACTAAATTAAGTGTAGAAAATCAATTAAAAATTAGTTTTTTGTTGCTATAATACAGACTGTACTACTATTATTTGACTCGATTTAAACTTAAAGAATATTGCAAAGAGTTAAAGGCACATAGGGACAATATAATAAGTGGAGTCTGTGATACGTATTTCATTTAATACTTCTTGACAATTTAAATCAGATCAGAATATAGTTTTGGATATTATCGGAATAATATTCACTACTATATTATAGACGGCTTGCCATCCATCAGACATAAAGAAAGAAAATTACACTTTTGTATAATGGACTAACAAAAGATAGTTTTAAGTTTTAATAAAATCAAAAGAGTAATGAGAGATCGATTATCTCTATAGTTTAACTTGTTGAGTTTTTAATCGTTTTCCATTTGTTTTATCTTACAGGACTTTCTGATATACCCGGCGAGGCAATGGTCAAGACTTATTGTCCCAAATGTATTGATGTTTATACACCAAAATCATCGCGTCACCATCATACCGATGGTGCCTATTTTGGTACTGGATTTCCACATATGCTATTTATGGTGCATCCTGAATATCGCCCTAAGCGTCCTACTAATCAATTTGTTCCAAGGTATGTTGACGCCGATCTCAACGAAGAAATAGATTAAAGACAGACTTGAATCAAGAAGAGTATCAAGAATCAAGAACAAACACCCAAACACCCGAATACCCAATCATTGGCTTCTTCTTGATTATAAAGATTCAAGTGCACATATATATGAAATTTATATGCAAATAATGATTTTTCTCTATTCTTATTTTTCTCCCTTCTTTGGTTGTCCATCTTCTTCGTCCTTCGTTAGGCTGTACGGCTTTAAAATACACAGCTTAGCTTATCAAATTCAACTACAGGCAGCAGCTAATTTCAAAATGCCACTACGAGCGGTAAATTTAAAATCTACTAATATAAAACAAGAAAACTAATCCCAAAACACTAAACAAATCAATTTAACACAATAGTTTTTTCCTCATATATATGTATATATGACTAAAAACCAATCGGAGTTCGTATTATAACCAGAAGAAATCTTAATATCAGGAACTGCAATACTAATCAGTATTGATCGATCGATAGCAAATATTGACATTAACTTGATATTTTATAGTTTTATATAGAAAAACTTCATGAGATTTTTAAACATAGTGAAAATATTTTTAAGACATGTCTCGTTTCTCAAATTAAACCTAATAACTTGGTTTCCAAAACTTGGCAGTTTCGAAATTATAAATTAGAATATAAAATTACATTTAGTTAGATTTTCAAAAGAAATAGCCTTAATTAATTGATAAATTATTAAAAGGAAAAATTTCAAAATTTTTGATAAGCATAAACTTTTTTTTGAAAAAGAATTTTTCAAAGTTTTTAATACGAGCTCTGATTGAAAACTATTAACTAAGCATATTTATATATATATACGTTCTTTTTTTATTTGTTTTCTCTCCCCTACATACACCAAACACACAAATACACACACATCCATGCGTATCCACGACATTCATGACGACATTCTCCATATCCTTAACAATTATCCTCGCCATTCGCATTCCCCTATCGCCGCTTCCTTCTCTAAATGAACATTGTTATGTTGGTATTCCATTCCATATATATATACATATATATATATATATATATATAAATATATATATATCGATCGATCGAATTCTTCCATTCCCATTTAAGAAAAACTAATTTGAATTATCTACAAAAACACACACACACACACACACATGCACTAACACACCAACACAACAACAAAAAAACCGCATACAACAACAACAACAAAATCATGAACAACAAAATTATAAATTTAAAAAAAAAAACAAATTTTGAAAATACGATAAACAAAAAAGAAACCAGAGACATAGTTTCGAATCCAGCAAGCCACGCGGAAAAGAAAGAGATAACGATAGAGTGGAAAAACGATAATACACGATAGTAGGAGAGGCAAAAGGGCGAGAGTGAGAGAGACAGATAAACGGTTAGAATTGAGTGTGCACGCCAGGAGTAAAACAAAAAATCATTTATACAAACAAAAAACAAAACAAAAAGAAAAAAAAACAAATAAAAAATACAAAAATCAACAACAAAATACATATATATATTAAACAAATTTAAGAACAATTGCGTTTATATATTATTAAAACAAAAGCGAAACATTAAAAAAACAACAAGAATTAAACAAAAAACATTAAAATAAATTAAAGCGAAATGTAGTCGAAAATGTAAAAACAAAAGAAACAAAACGAAGAAAACCGAGTCTAAACACGCACAAATCAAACCATTCAAAATATAATATGTATATGTTTAGAAATGTATGTATTGTACATGCATACATCTATATATATATGTATATATATATATATACATATATAATACATATATAAACACTTGCAACCCATTCATTGAAAACCACTACAATCCACGAGCCATTTATCATTTATGCACATTTCGGCAGCCACCTACAATAAGTGTTATTCCCCTTCATTTTTTGGTTTTCCAAAGGAAATGTTTACACATTTTTAAATTGCTTATATTATTGTTTTTATTTTGATATTTGTGTTACAAAAAGGAAAAAATCTGCAAATTTTATGAATGCATTTTATATCCCCCTTTTATTTTTGCATATTTTTGATCCTTTTTGTATGCTATACAATTTCTGTTTTGTTTTCTGTGTTTGGCAACACTTGACCAGAAAGAGACAACACCACAAACTAATCAAGTTAGTGAGTGACGCAGAAAGCGAACGAGCGCAAGAGAGAGAGACAAAGAGAAATAAAATTGTAGGAATCACAACGATTTATATAAGCAACTTAGTACTTCCAAAATTAAAAGCAAAATTTAAAAAATGTAAGAAAATTCACACATTATAATCAACACTAAAACAACAAAAAAAATGCATTTAAAAATTCATTATATTGATAATACTAATAATAAAATTGTAAAAAAAAAAAACAACAAAAATATAATTGAGCAAAAAAGCAAGCAGCAAGTGAGCAACAAAAACCATAAGAAACCGCAAAAAGCAACCTAAATAATCTTCACTTTAGCATAAAAACCACATACACCACACACACACATACACAAGGACACTAAAACCACACACACACACACACACATACATAATCAATAAACACCCACACACACTATCATTTTTACACAACAAATTCCCATCCAATTCCGAACACACACACGCACACACACTCATTTATCGGTTAAACTTAAATCGGTTAAGTTTAAAAAAAGGCCAAAAATTGTCACCGAACCTCTCGAAAGAAGTAAAGCAATAAACGGATCGGAAAGGTATACTTTAGTATTGACGACTTCAATGATGATGATGATGATGATAATGATGACTATGATCAACGACGGATGAAACTGAACCGCACAATTGGATATATTCCTCCCCCCTTTAACCCCAACTAAAAAAAAAGAGGAGACATACACTAAATCGTTTTTTTTTTTTTTTTTTTTTACATAGATACATATATAAAGCGAATGAAATTAAACCCATGTTACACATTGAACATTTATGGCAGGCAAAATCTATATTATATATGTAATAGAGTTAGTTTTTTTTCTCCTAAAATTTGTAGAAAAGTTGTTTATGATGAGATAAAAAGAGTTTTTTGTTTTAAGTTCTAGATTTAGTTAAGTCTGCGAGAGAGGAAGAAAACGAACGGGGGGGGTTTATTCAATTAGTTTTACAATATTTCGGTTCTTCTCCTACAACACACATATACACACACATACATGTATATATATATATATATATATATATACGTATACATACGTATGTGTAGTTAAATGTTACTTTAGGATTGGGTTATTTGAAAAATTTGTAATACAAAAGAATCTGAAACATTGTTAATGTGGACTTTGAAAAACTTGAAAAAGCTTTGGAAGGGTCTCTTAAAAACCTTTTTGATATTTTTTTTAAGTATTACGAATTTTGTAATCAGAATAACCCAAGTTAAAATTTTATTTCTCTTTTGCTTTTCTTTTATTGTTTTTTATTGTATATCCTAAGAATAGTAGAGCAAACTAAAAAACAAAACAAAAAAAAAGTAATAATGAAAGGATAAAAAGGACACAATAAATAGAAAAAAAGTGAAACATTTTATAAGAACAACAAAATTAGCAATAAAATATACCTATAAATATATATTCATATATTGCAACATACAAAGTTCTATATATATAGAAGCAGATACAGAAACGAACTAAAGTCGTTTGCATCTGATTAAGCAGAAAATAATAATAATAATAATAATAACAACTAACTAAAAGTAACAATAATAATAAAAAAAAAAACAAAAAAAAAAACAAAAGGAAACTGATATTTAAATACAAAATCATAAAAAAAAAAAACCCAAACACAATTGAATTTCATCATTTTTGGTCAAATCTATGTTGCTTTCTTCGTGGTCCTTGATGTGTAAAATACTTCGAGTTAATTTTTGTGTAGACTTCTGTATACGTGTTTCCATGTCTTTACTTTTTTTGTGCTTTAACTTTGGCTTTCTTTTCTATAATTTTTATGGTAAACAATCTTTAGGACTATATTGCTCTATGTCAGGAGATATTGAGTCGTCCTGATCCCGATGCCGAAGCGGAAGCTTAAACATACAGATCTATTTGGCATACCAAAGCTTGTGACTCTCACTCTCTTTCTCTCTGTCTATACTACTTTCTTTCTTTACACTTTCCTCCCACATAAATATCTACTATCTCTGTATGTCTGTCTTTCCCATTCACTCCAACTTAAGCAACCACTTGCCACTATTGCCATTTCACTTTCACCTTAAGAAGAGCTTGAACCAGGATCAGAAATCTACGCTTGCTGTCGCTGATAATGAATTTTGCTCAAAATCGATTTATTTATTTGCTCACTTTGTTTAATTACTTTTAATTTTCTAATTACCTTAAATAAATCACTTTTTTTTCTTGTTTTCGTTGATTTTATTAATATTAGAAATCAATTTTCATTTGGCTTGGGACTCGTCAAATCACACTCGAACACACATTTATGCACTTCAGACAACTCACGACACTTTCAGAAACTACATTTATAGCCACATTTGGTCTACTTGAAACCTATTAAAGATTATACAGTAAAATCAGCCGCGTTTCATCGTCTCTAGACTCTCTCCATAAAGAAAACTTTAGAAGCTAAATGGACGTTGCATTATGGCGAGGACTTTATAGTCATCGAACTAATACAGATTGTCGTATCCTGCTTGATTCTACAATGTTTCTGCAATTTGATTAACGCAAATAGAAAGACTTGATTCATTGAATACACAATTCGCATGAATGAAATTTATAATTTTTAAATCGGATTTCAAATCATATTTGAATTACATGCCTTTACACTGCATTTGCATACACAACACTTACAAAAAAATACATATACAAATACACTTGTCTTTTTTTTTAATTTAAGTTAAATTAGTTATTGTACAATCACATACATATATCACTAGATATATGTATGTATATATGGTAATAGTAAGCGCCAATTTGGACAAGAATAATTAAAGACTAGTTTGGTCCGATATGAAATTATTTTTGAATTTTCCTTAAACATTCAAATCAGCTGACGAATGAAGAACAAAATTGTCCGATAGACTCTCAGACGTATTCATGAGATACTCGTCAGTAATCTACTAAGTAGAATTTTACAAATTTGGGAAAGCCCCGACAAGAGTGAAGCAAAAATTATGCAGATTAGCTATCATAATTCTTGATCAACTTGAATAACCGAGTCGATATAGTCGTCTCTGACTCTAGAAGTTTTTAAAAATGAACAATAAAACTACGTAAGTTTATTAATCCAATTCTTCAGATCGAACGACTGACTATAACGCAAGTTACTTTTATGTGTGAGAGCGAGAGAATACAGAACCAGAATGCGTGTGAATGAGACCGAGTTAGACTTGTATTTAAAGGTTATGTGAGTCACAGATGGGGAGTTGAAAACCTAAAGGTTAAATGAACTTTGGCCCCGTCAAAGTTAGCTTTTTAGATATTTTATATTGTTATTGTTTGTTCTATTTTGTTTCCTTTTATTCAATTTTTTTCTCTTTTCGATCTTGTTTATGCAACTGTATGAAACTGTCGTATTCTGCCCAGCAGCAACGTGGCCAACCGCCAAAGGATGAAGAGCCCGAGAATAATGCCATCGATATCGATACGATTCCAAAGCGCATCTAAAACAAAAAGAGAATAGAGCAAAGTAAAACAAAAAAAAACAAAAAAAGGTCCAGTCCAGAAGCTGATATAATTATATACCCACACACACACACACACACACACACATGCAGACACAGTGAGATAAAAAGGGGCGAAACTTTAAGTTGTGTGAAAAACTAGTTTAATAATTATGGAAAAAAAAACGAAAACAAAAACAAACAAAAAAATGTCAACCAAAAAGCAAAACGTCAACAACAAAAAACTGCAACATTCAGGTTCTGCAAAAGATCAACTTGGCTGTGTAGCCTTTTGATCCATACGAATAAGCAGAATAAGGGGGGCCATTAGGCAAGAGGGCTGCCACATACTTATACATATACAAACAAACACACACAGACACATACAAATATATTTTATTACTATGATTTTTGGTTTTAACTCTAAATCGTTTGCATTTTATTTTGCGGCAAATAAACAAAACACACATACATAGTATTAGAGATTATAAATTAAAGAAACCAAAAAACAAAAAAGGAAATAGTCAAGTTGCAGTGATTTTCATTTCCTCTACCGTGTCTTTTCCTTTTATTCTTTATTGTCCCCCCACGCCTCCCGCAAATACTGTACGTTGATATACCGTTATATGTGTATGTAACACTCCAACAATGTGAATTCTTTGAACCGAAAAACGGAAAGAAAAAGAAAGCTACGAATAACATATAGTTGTTCTTTTCTTTCAACATAATCCCAGTGAGTGCATAATTATACATACATATGTACATACATACATACATAAGTACATACAATACCAAATACAATATATGAACCATATAAAGTTAGCTTATTTATATAATAACATTCATACATACATATACAACAGGTAAACAACAACACATGCATACGAATGTGTGTATATATGTATACATACATATGTATATATACATAATATGAAAAACAAAAAACAAACAAATATTTTATGTATTTTTTTAATGTATTTAAGAATAATTAAGAGTATATAATAAAAACAGAAAAGAAAAAGCAAAACGCCAAACTGTTGGCAACGGTTAAACAGCTGAAATAGAGGGAGATAAATACATACATATGTATGTACATACATACATATTTGTGTATATGTAAGGATAAAACCGTCAACGCAGCGAAATGACATGAAAAGCCAAGGAAATGATAAAATATGAGATAAAAATTCAAACTAAAAATACAAAACATAAAAAAAATAATAAAAAATACAGACAAAATAAAAAAAACAATAAAAAGAAGAAAAATTACAAGAAAAACCTAAGCAATGAAGTTCTTTAAATTATGCTTTTCTTTTTAATCAAAAATATTATCCAATTTCCTTGGGAGGTATGATTCGGTTATGGGAACAAGAAACAACCAAAATTGTCCCTTACAGGTCTTAATTGAAAATGATGATCCTGTAGGAATATATGTATGTATACATCTCATTAAGGACTCATTTACAGTGGCGGCCACGAATTTATGACGTTTTTTTTTGCCTTTGGGTCTGATTTTCTCGGCTTCTAATTAACTTAATGGAATAATTTTTTCTGTAATTTGTTGGTTATTATATTCAGATGATAAACCGTAAAAATGGACTTTATTCTGTTTTTTCCACAGGTGCATTTGAACAAAGAAAACTCAGGGTTTGGGTGGGACGTTTATGACGTTTTAATATCATAAATATTACAGATATGTAGGTATGTAGAAGTATGATTTCTTTGAAGATCTTGCAAAACTAAGCTAAACTGCGTTCCACAAATTTTAAAATTAGCCCCAACTCTCCATTTGGAGCCAACTGAAAATCTGAATTTTGTATGGGGTTAAAGCTAAAGTCAAAAAAAAAATAAAACGTCATAAATTCGTGTCCGCCACTGTACGAATTCGATATTTCTATAAATACATGAAAACATGGAAAACTAAACTCTTTGTTTTCAGCTTATCTCCTCAAACGGAAGTCAGTCACCTATGTACATAAGTATGCACATACATATGTATATCTTTTTTGAGTGGATTGGAAAACAAAAGAGTTAACAGGATTTTAAAAAACTCCAAATAAATGTAGAAGCAAATAAAAGTTTTGTTTTTTTTTTTTCAATTTTTTTTATTTTTGTATTTTTAAATAAATTATAAAATTCTTCGTAAAATCGAAGAATTTAATTATTATTATTTTTATTTTGTTTATCGGTTTACTCTTTCTTTTCTTTTTCGCTTCGCAGCTGCTCCTCATTTCATCATCGTCATCACCATTATCATTATAGTTATAATTTGTTGCTGGATTTATCTTATACATATAACATTTTGTGGCTATTGAGTTCCGTTAACTTCTCTCTTCCTCAACATTTTGTGTGTTTGTATGTGTTGTTAAGGGGTGGAGGAAAAATATACTATACAGTTATTACGCCAAAACATAAACAGTAAGAGTGACAAAAAAAAGTATATATAGATATATATGTATATAGAGAGAGAGAGAGCGTTACGAAGCGGCTTTTTTATGGAGGAATGTGTGAGGAAAACAACACATTCTGATCTCTTGACAGATGAATGGGATGGATGGTGTGGTGATCGATATACATATACATAGTTTTGTGTTTCTTTTTTAATTACAAATAAAAAATATAATTTTCTCAAAAAAAAAAAAAAATTATTATTAAAATGTATATATATTGCCGATCTCTAAGGTGGTGGTGGTGGGGGAGAGGTTGTCTACTATTTTTTTGCTGTTGTTGTAGGTTTTGTTTAAATTTGTTATCAGTCTACTTTTGTTTTCTTTCATTTCTTCGCTTTGCCCCCGCCGCGCGTGTGACGCTGATTTACAGCTCATCCTTGAGATCGCCCTCATCGCTGCCACCCTCTGTGGGAGGAACTCCACCAGTGCCTTGGTACAGCTTAGCAATCACAGGCTGGACAATGGCCTCCAAATCCTTCTTCTGTTTCTTGTACTCCTCGGGATCGGCATCGGAGTTCTGTTCTAGCCATTTGATCGACTCATCGATGGCCGATTCCAGTTTCGTTTTCTCATCATCGCTCAGTTTGGAGCCAAGTTTGTCCTTGTCGCCGATTTGATTCTTCAGGCTGTAGGCGTACGATTCCAGTTCATTGCGCGATTCGACGCGCTCCTTGAGTTTCTTGTCCTCATCGGCGAATTTCTCAGCATCATGGATCATGCGATCAATATCCTCGGGCGTCAGACGGTTCTGGTCATTGGTGATGACGATCTTTTCCTTGTTTCCGGTGCCCTTATCCTCAGCGCTCACTTGCAGAATACCGTTGGCATCGATTTCGAAGCTAACTTCAATCTGAGGAATACCACGTGGAGCTGGAGGAATGCCAGTCAAATCGAATTTGCCCAGCAAATGATTATCCTTGGTCATGGGACGTTCACCTTCGTAGACCTGAATGGTCACTGTGTGCTGATTGTCGGAGGCAGTCGAGAACACTTGCGATTTCTTAGTGGGGATGACAGTGTTTCGGGGAATAAGCTTGGTCATGACACCGCCAACAGTCTCGATACCCATGGTCAATGGGTTGACATCGAGCAGAACAATGGCATCAGTATCTTGTTCGCCAGACAGAACACCAGCCTGGACAGCAGCACCATAAGCAACAGCTTCATCGGGGTTGATGCCGCGAGAGGGTTCCTTGCCACCAAAGAAGTCCTTCACCAATTGCTGGACCTTGGGGATACGAGTAGAGCCACCGACCAAGACAATTTCGTGCACATCCTTCTTGTTCATATCGGCATCTTCCAACACCTTCTGCACTGGCTTCAAAGTCGAACGGAAGAGGTCCAGATTCAATTCCTCGAATTTGGCACGTGTCAAAGTTTCGGAGAAGTCATCGCCTTCAAAGAACGATTCAATTTCAATGCGCACTTGATGGGATCCGGATAGAGCGCGCTTGGCCTTCTCGACTTCACGACGCAGCTTCTGAACGGCACGGTTGTCCTTGCGAATGTCCTTGCCCTTCTTCTTCTTGTACAGCTTGATGAAATGATCCATGACACGCTGATCGAAATCTTCACCACCCAAGTGAGTGTCACCGTTGGTGGCAACCACTTCAAACACACCGTTGTCAATGGTCAGCAGAGAGACATCGAAGGTACCGCCACCCAAATCGAAGACCAAGACATTTTTCTCTCCTTCCTTCTTGTCCAAGCCATAGGCAATGGCAGCAGCAGTCGGCTCATTGATGATACGCATCACCTGGAGACCAGCAATGACACCGGCATCCTTTGTGGCCTGACGCTGGGCGTCATTGAAGTAAGCTGGGACAGTAACAACAGCATGGGTCACCTTCTTGCCCAAATAGGCTTCGGCGGTTTCCTTCATTTTACCCAAAACCATAGCAGAGATCTCTTCGGGGGCAAAGACCTTGGCTCCCTGGGAGGTATCAACACTGATATGTGGCTTGGAGTTCTTTTCGACAACCTTGAAGGGGAAGAATTTGATATCGTGTTGCACATTTGTGTCCGACCATTCACGTCCAATCAGACGCTTGGCATCGAACACGGTGTTCTCTGGATTGGTGGTCAACTGATTCTTGGCAGCATCACCAATCAGACGCTCGCCATCGGCGGTGAATGCCACATAGGATGGAGTGATGCGGTTACCCTGGTCATTGGCAATGATCTCAACGCGTCCATTTTTGTAAACGCCGACGCTGTTGACGAGAAGATGAAAATTTTAATCGGAAATTAATCAATGATAACTCTTCATCTTTGGCGGTTTCTTCTACTTACCAAGAGTATGTGGTACCCAAATCAATGCCGATAACTGTGCCCAGTTCCTTATCCTTTTCCTTCTTCTCCTCACCCAGTGAGAGGCCAACAAAGGCCACAATAGCCAATAATATGCATAACCTCATGG
Organism: Drosophila willistoni; assembly: GCF_018902025.1. Taxonomy (NCBI): domain Eukaryota; kingdom Metazoa; phylum Arthropoda; class Insecta; order Diptera; family Drosophilidae; genus Drosophila; species Drosophila willistoni. The sequence goes on along the minus strand of NW_025814053.1, from coordinate 3,508,282 downwards.
TCAAGCTCTTTCAATTAATTTTAATACAAAAAAACTGTAAAATAGAGAGAAACATATAAATAATTAGTAATCGAAGTAAATCCTAAATCCGGATTTAGGCACAAGCCCCAATATTTGTTTCTTTTTAAAGTTTGTCATTGGACACGTCAACACCAACGGACGTTGGCACGCACACAAACACGCCAACACACTCACACACAGACAATCTCGCACAGACAGACCCTAAAAAAAAAAAAACATTCTCTCCTCTCTCTTGTACGACACGTCGGCGTTTTAAATATGTCAACAGGTACCGTTAACCGTGATACTTTTTATTTCATTTAAATTTATAGTGCAAATAAAAAAAATTTGAAAACAAATTTCACCAACGCACGTACACAGTAACAAAAAACAAAAAAAAAGTAGAAAAAACCACCAACCAACCTGCAAAGTTCTAACCGGGATTATATGCGAGAGAGAAAACGACAGAGACACGTCTTCTCCACTGGCTCACTTTTTAACGAATGTTAAAGAATTAAAATGAAGCTGCCGCTGCTGCTGACATTGACCGACGCCGACAGCGACGTCGACGTTTATTGCTAACAGTGAATTTGTATACGTGTAACAATTTTTTCTGGTTCTTTCTTCAAGTTGGCCTAACGACTAAAAATGCCGGTAATACAAAAGAAAGCAGCAGACCGAGCAACAGAACAGCAAAAGCAACAAACTGGTTTTTAGGGTTCTTTTAGAGAAAGTTTCTTCTAGTGCCAACTACAACTACAGACATACATACATATGTATATGTATGTATATATGTACACAGCTGTTTCTAGTTCAATTATTTTGGGGTTAGCCTTATTAAATTGTTGTTTTCCGTCTTGCTTACTTTTTGTTTGTTTAACTGACGTGTACTTTAGCCAAGAAAACTGAAAGCTTCATACAAATCTGCCATATAATGACGTGGACAAAGCTGATTGAACACCACAAAGATAGGCAGAGTGAAAGAGAAAGACATATAAGATTGCAGGGTGTCAGAGATAAACAGCAGCGATATAAAAGCGCAGGCGCATTTTTTTTTTGCAATGGCATTTCATTTAAATTTATTTAATCAGTTTAAACAAAGTTTTCTTTGCCAGCCCTAGTTTAGTTTTCCCCATTTTCCCAATGTGTGCTGCAGTAAAGAAACTTTTTTTTTTGGTGGGCAAAAAAGAAATTAATAATTTCACACATATTAGTCACTCTTAAATATGTATGAAAATTTGGTTAACCTAGGCAGTACCGTAAAATACAATTATGTGAAGGATATATTGGTTAATATCGATGCCAAAATTTGGCGACACGTGCTCTTAGTGTTCTTCCTTTGCGGCATAATGCCCTCCCTCTTCATTGCTTTCTTTTTGTAAAAACTTTTGCCAACATGGCGGCATTTGGGTTGCCTTTAATTGTTGTCCCTATACGCCTCTAATTCTTATTAAGTTGTTACTTTCTTATTAAACGTGCTATGTACTCATTATTAATGCTCTGTACCAACTTGTTGTATTGTATATTTGACTCACTTTTTATGTTTCTTCCTCCGCACTGTTTTCCACAACTTAATTCTTTTTTGTTCAAATGTTTTATGACGACTTAGAGATGTACAGAACATCGATACATTCTCGATAGAAATCTGACATGCCGGTTCTCATGTTCCCAGCGCTAACACAATAGAGATGTCACAGTGACTGGTGACTCTGAGTCACAATTCGTAAAACAGCGATTTTGCTTATTTTATTTATGTCTAGGTCTGTAGCTAATACTTTATTAAAAACTTAAAACGAGTCTTCGAATACTTGCTTTGCTCATTTCACTTATATTTGAAGTAGTATCGCTTTGTAATTTTAATTTTTTGGCTTGGAATAAGACGGAAATAACTTTTACTTTCGTATTTGTGTATGAACAGTGAGTTTGAAAATTGTGTTACATTTTTTACTTTTTCTTTCTAGTATTTTGAGTATTTTAATGGAAAGTTTCAATCAAGTTGATCTATCATTATAGCTATTATAGGTGCTTCGAAAAATCACGTCTAATGAGAAACCATCATCTCTATTAACAACAAAACCACACACTCACACACACTCTTACACGCAGTGAATCCTAAGGGACACGTCAGTGTTACTATCTTTGAATCAGTGCTGTATAACGTATATATTTTTGATTGCTTTCGCAACTGATTTTTAAATTTTGTTTGTACTTACTTTTACTAAATTAACTATTTAAATGTATGGTTAGATAAATAATAAATTGTCACTTTGCTTCTCCTATATGTATATATATAAGTCTTTGATGTCTTTTTGGCGTTAATTTTAAAATAAAATAAAATTTCAATTTAACAATTTGTTTGTTTCAGTCGCGGTACTTGTAATGGAATTCGCGTTTGTTTATTGTTTGCACTTTTAAAAATGTGTGTAAATATTTATCCGTTTATTCTTTGTACATTTGTATTATATGTTATTCCTTTGCTGTTTAAATTGAAACTGATTTCTTGCTCTCTCGGTTGCCGGCTATTTATGCCCCATGCGACTGACGTGTCGACCACGTCAGTATTGTGCACTTTTCTGATTGGCGGTTCATTTGCTTGCAAAAGAGACACCCACCCAAAACTGGAAAGTTCTTCGCTCTTAAGACTCTTTCTCTCTCTCTCACTCTCTCTCTCTCACTTGTCGCTTGTTTTGTCAAACAATTCGTGATAAGACAGTTGCGAAGGTAATGTTCGGCCATAATATGTATGTATGTACATACATAATATTTGAATTAGGCATCGAAAAAGGTGAAATTCGGTATTATTCGTTTTTCCCTTCTTTAAGTGGATGATGAAAATGCGTGTACCATTTACTAACATAAGATCCAAACCACTGACGTGTCTTTGTTTATTTCAAGATCAAGAGGAACAAACAAAACGGTGGGAGTTAACCGTTATTCGGGAAATTTCGAAGATCGGCAAATATTTTCTGGCACTTTGCAGACATTTCGCGATTTAATTAAAACAGACCAACTCTGAAAATTGTTAAAACTGGAAGTATACTGCTATGCATATTTGTTAATAACAAAATGCTATAACTCCGTTAAGTTATGGATCAGAAAATCCATCCATTGATGCACATTTTTTTGGTTTGTTAAAAATCTACGACATTTTATTCTATTCGATTCATATTTCCATAAAAGTAAATGTTTTTTCATTGGAAATCGGGCATATGTATGTATTTGGAGAGATTTCTAAAGAATATTCAAATGTATGAAACTTTCATACAAAAGGAAAGTAAATACAAAACCAAAATAGGCATTTTTCAAGTTTTTTTTTCGAATAAAGAGATTGACACAATTCCGAAAGGAAACGGATTGTGCCATAGAACGGTTTTGACAAATGGAATTGGGGAGAACCTTTATTCCTATAAAGGTTTTTAATGTGTTCCTTTTGATTAAGAATTTATATGTACACATACAGTGAAAACTGGGTTAACGAACACAATTCAAGCATCTTGTTCGCTAAGCAAAACCACTTTTTCCGTATAACTCAATGTAAAATATTAATTTTAGGTTGAAAAAATAAAACACTTGTTACATGTTTTAATTTGAACTGTTATTAAAATAAAAAAGATGCATCAAATCTTTTAAAAAATGAAAAACTCAACAATGTGCATATTAAATTCAGCTTCATTCATTTAAGTTTAGCTTTTGAATATGATTATGTTTTGGACGGAAGGTGACGTTTGAAATGGAAAAAAGAAAGAAATTGGAAGACAACATATTTTTTTTAACAATGGAGAAAATGGTCACACTAGACACTTCTAAATTGTATATTCAGGATTTTGCACTTCGATGCTTAACACAAACATTTTAGATGCAAAAAAGGGTTTCACATTTTTTGTCGGTCTTCGTTCTTTATCAGAAGATTTACTGTACAATAAGTTTTATATATTCAAAATTGCATAGGATTTTTTCCTGTTTTGTAAACCATCTTTTGGCCGTTAAATATAAATAAACCCTTAGAAACGTTGGTCAAATAAAAAGACAGTTTACAATTTCTTTGGTTTTCTTTTCTGCTTGTTTTTTTTATAATTAATATATGTGTATATTTTTTATAACAATATATAATAATAGTATAATCAAAACCCCCAGCACTACCAACCCCAACCCCTCTAACCCTCAGCAAAAAGCCAACTTAGCCATAAGCCTCATCGCCACCCCGTCCCCCCTAAAAAAACACTAACTTTTCGATTAAAAGCTTAGACAAACAAATTCGAAATGAAAAATAAAGACAATTTCGAATCAAATCAAATTGAATCGATTGGCCCAACTTTCAAATTTACATATGTATATATATAAATATAATTAGGAAAATAATGAAAACGTAAATTTGATTCATTTCTGGCTTATATACCAATACTATAAAAAAAACAACAAAAAAAGTCATAGAAAAAGCTTATCAAAAAAAGTATCGTTATTTTTTGTTGATCTCCATTTTAGGTATGTAGATGTAGGTGTATATATATATACATGTGTGTATATATATACAGATATAGATACGAATATATAGATAAAGATTAGCCAAAGTTTGTGCTTAATAAGTGTGTGAGAAGATTTGTTTGATTTGTTTTGTTTTTTTTTTGTTTTTTACAATAAATTGAAACACTTTGAGTTGCGTTTTAGTTTTTTGGTGCTTGGTCCGTAACAAAACTGTAACGAAGTCGATCAAAAAACTAATGGAGCATTATCTTTTGTATATATAATTGTTGTTGGTGTTGTGTTTATCCTTCACATAATATATGTACATATATATGTGAGTGTATGTATATATATATATATGTATATAAATGTATGTATATTTTAGAGTAAAGAGATGAACAGAATAGGAACAGAGAGAAAGAGAGAGAGAGAGAGAGAGTATAGAATACACAGGCGTTTGGGTGTTGGTATCTTTTTTTTTTTTGGATTTTCCCTTTTTTTATCAACAATTATCAACAAAGAAGCAAATATTTTTTTATGTAATAAATTTTTTTTGTTTGTTTTTTAGTGCGGTGGCAGCAATTTGTTTGTTTGTTTGCGATTTTGTTTTGTTTTCTATGTTTTGTTTGTTTGCTCTTCATTCATGCCTCACTCCGCAGATGGAAAGGAACGTGCTAAAATTATGCAAACTGCAGGCGGGCAGAACTGTGTAGGCTATCGATGCCATTTCGTGGCACTTTAAACGGAAATCGTTTAACGATTGTAATAGCAATTCTGTCGATGGCGATGAATTCACTTGATAGAATAATTTCAAATGTATGGCAGGTAATGGATTAGGGGAAGAGCCGCCACCACCAACACCACCACCACCACCATTACCACCACTTCCACCACTTCCTTCACCTCCTCCATTTGAAGGTATCTCAACAATATCATCTTCCAAAAGTTCCTTCTCCTTTTGTTGCTGTTGCTGTTTTTGCTTATTGATGGGATAATCCTTGAGCAAACGATTCACCACATATGTGAGAATCTCATCTAAATGCTCAGCATTAACACTTTGAGCCAAACGGCAGTGATTGGTCAACATGTCGTCACTTAATTGCGTCAATTGTGTAGTGGAGGAGGCCAAACCCGTCGATACGTAACACACAATGGCCGCACAATTGTTCTCATAGTTCCAACGGCGTCGTATCGAAATTGTATAATCACCCACCGAACAGCCAGTCTCTTCATCTGCGAATCAAAAGCCAAAACATAAATACGAAGGCCCACAACAAAGTAAATCTCCTCAGCTTACAGTCAAAACGATCATTATGGGTATGGGCCCAGACCTGCCATTCGACCAGAGCTTCTCGTGGCAATGCCGGGAGCACTATATAGTCCATTATGGCATTGGTTGTACGTCTCTCCCACTGACGACGCGCTTCACCGATAAAGGCCGGATGCGTTACAAAGCAAATGCCGTGGACCACATCACGCAGTTGGCCCTGGGCATTCATGGCCTTGGCAATGCGACTAATGTGGCGTAAAGTCAGTTTACATTGCGGCCGTATGCCGCCCTCGATGATTGTCATACTGCCGGGCACCAAAGCTATCTGTCCCGATATATAAGTTATATCTCCGATCTGTTTATAACGAAAAACAAAAAAGTTTTAATTAAACCGAAAAGGGCTAATATTGTTTTAAAATCCACTACTTAAACTAACTAAATTTTCTTTTGAAATCACTAAAAATGTGGTGGTTAGGGGCGGTATTCTATGCTAAGCTAACAGTTTAGTATATTATGGAAACGATTCTAATTTATATGGCTCAATAAAACATCTACTAAAAATGATTCGAATTGAACTAATCGATTTTCTATAACCGAATTGAAAACGAAATGTAAAACTCTTTTTTGCTGGTTTCTATCTACACTTTTTTCAAATTACATTTTCCTACTGCATCCATTACTAAAACTTATTTCAACTTATGCTGACCCTAAATATTTATATACAGAAAAATCCCATGGCTCTCTACATGATTAAACCAAACTAGAGAATACTTTTTTTTTTATAACTAACTCTGATTCCAGTTCTACACGAAGGAATGTGGTTCTTATCTCATTTCAGTTTGTTTTGATTTTTTTTTTTTTAAATTTCGTAAAACTTTCGCTTGAGTCTCTCCAAGAACTCACCCTAGTCGACTGACTATATGGACCAATATTCGCCGGAGCCCAATGGGAAATGCCCTGAACATGCATGGTATTACGTTTGCCATTGATCAGCTGTTGGATGGACGAATCGTCGCCGCCATCACGATCACGTTCCTCCATTATAATGGCATTGACAGCCGAGGGCTGACGATAGGCGACAGCATCCATGACCACATGACAGCCATCGGGGAGTGGGCATTCGACGCAAACTCTAGTGGGCGGATTATGGAAATCGAATGTTTCCAAATAGATGCGATTCAAAATCGGATATTCACTTATACAGCGCACATAGAGTGTGATATAGCATATATCCGATAATTCGTAGTTGTTGGTAAGACACAGATCACGTAGGGTGGCCAATGCCTGATGAACGGCCTCCTCTAGGGTTGGGGAAGAGCCTGAGAGGACGGGAAGGAAGTTCGATTAAACTAGCCAATGGTAAAATATATATAAAAGAGGAGTACTCACCCTGAATACCAGCCAGCCACATCCAACCCCTACTATTGATGGCCACTCTTGCTACATTGGTCAATGGACGGAATTCTCTTACATAATTCAAGGGGCTAAGTGGTTGACCAGCTATGGCGGATCCAACTCCAGCTGCCGCTGCCGCCGGTGCATTGGTGTTGGCAGTATTTAGTTGTAGCGATGAAATGGCCAAGGATAATGAGCCACAGACAGCAGCTGTACTACTGCTAATGCTACCACCTGCTCCTCCGCCCATTCCACCGAATGAACCAGCCGTCAGTGCTCCGGCAGAACTAGATTGAATGGATCCAGCTGCCAAGAGTAGCGAATTTGAATTGCTCACTGATGAACTATGCGTCGTTGTTATAGGCTCATCCACGCTGGCACTTTTCGTCACTATGGGTATGGGGGATGATGAGGTGGTGCCACCGCCACCGCCACCAACACCACCAATACCGATGCCACCGCCACCGCTGCTACCGCCGCCGCCGCCACCACCGCCACCGCTAGACAAATGTCTACCAAATGAATTACTCCTTGAGATCAATTCATTTTGACTTAGGGATTCTCTCAGACGTGTCTCCTTCTCAATCATTTCCAATTCGGTCTCGCTAAAATCTGGATCACTTAGATCACTATAGGTGGATTCATTTAAATCGCTTATATAATCCAATGATTTCTTAACAAAAACCATTTCCGTATCCTTGGCATCCTTCATTTGAAGCGTTAGCTTCGTAAAATTAATATAACCAACTGGACAAATGGGATCAGCACTACTGATGATTGTCTGTATATCCTCGACGACAATGCGTTGCTTGAACAATGGACAGTCCAGCGTAAAAGTTTCATATTCACCGCCCTCTCCGCAGACATTCAAGCCGTATTTATCACGCATCTTCAAGAGATGCGATTGCATTTCTCTCAGAGACTTGCCCAAATGACGATCGGGCACTAAACCCAATGCGGCAACCTGTTAAATAGATCCACCAACAGAGTTATAATCAGAAGATCTATTACTTCGTTGTCTACTGCTATTCACCTTAATTATTATGGCATGAACATGACAGTCGATCATCTCCTGTAGCAATTCAGTCTGATCTCTCCTCCATAAATAGGCCAAGGATATTAAATTCAGCCGACTGCAGACGTTCTCCACACGGACACGCTGATAATCGGAGAGTATGGCACCAACAGCCACTGCCTCCACGCCAAGTTCATGCTATAAAGTGTATAGATTTCAAAAACATTTCAATTTCATTTACAAATTTAATCCAAAGTACTTTTCATTTAGCCAGATTTTAATCAGAATATCAAAACTATTCTTTGTCAACAGGATCGAAAATATATCAACATGTCTTGGAATTCCATTTTTGGTAAATTATTTGATTGTTCAAGTAGATTATAGTTTGGAAACAATTGCTTTACGACTACAGTTTTATGGTCATACCAAGTTTTAGCCAGTTTTAGAGTTACTCCGCTCATTTGCAATTAACAGTTTAGTAGTGTTAAAGCTTATGTAGTTTGAGAGCAATTGTCCTGTTTAAAAATAGGTCACAGTTTGTGAAACAGCAGGAGAAGAGAAGATGTCAAGGAAATTAAAAATGGTAAACAAATTGCATTTCGTTTCTTAATTTAGGCCAAGGACATTTACTGTTTACTGAGCAACATTTAAGCATTTGAAGCCAGCAGAACTCAAACAGTCATTGTGCTTATCAAACTGCAATCATTTAATAAATTAATTTATATATTTAAGAACTATCTAAACAAATGAATTATTTGCCAGGTTTGCTTCACGTGTACCAGGCGAACGCATAAGATAAGATAAGCAGCAAGTAAAGACAAAAATAACAAGTATGAAATTTCAAGTCAATTATAATTTCAATACCCTAAGCTAAAATAAACAAAGGCACATGGGGATTAAACCAATAGTAATTGCTGATAATATCTCTTGTGAGGTGCTACAAGTGTTCGTGATAAACAAAGTATCACTTCACTTTTCGATCAAACATTGCCCTCCACATCCATCTGACACCGAATGCTATCGTCTAGCCAAGTCATTAAGTTGGCCATGGAGTCGGCGGAATTCAACTGAATTGAGAAATCAACGCTCATGAAAATTGAGAACTTAAACAAATGTACTTAGTTTCTAGGATCAGACCATCTGGTCTGTAAAAGTTAAACTACCCCATTTTCTACAGGGGGTATCATCTGTAATAATAATGACTTTAATGTGGAAGAATTTGTAGCAATTGCTTTATGCAATTTATAAATGGATATTATATATTTTTCCTTTTCCTTTCTCAAGGTCACGGCCATAACAAGCAAAAGCAAAAGTAAAATAAAATGAATTATCTATCAAGTGAAGTCAATTTTGTGTCTGTCGGGGCCTTCGACTTGTTTTTTCCCTCACATTGCAATGGGTAAATAATCTCAAATAATTTAATCAGCTGTCCTCCAATCTTCAATCAATGTGCAATGAATATACTATATACATATATATGAAATGGAATGGAATGTATGTTTGATTCCCCTTTCCACTTTGTATATAGTACATAAACAAATATGTTTATGAATAATAATTCATAATAATTCACAATAGGCAAAATGTTGAAGAATTTTCATTCAAGGATACATATTTGAATAATTAAATCGATAGCTGATCTAACTAACTGGCAATACACAACTTTGAGTCATGGCTTAGTAATAAGTCATCTAACTTATACGTAATTTTGTCTAAGTTTGCTTAGATCAATAAACTTTGTGAGAAAAAATCACTTGGCTTTATTTTAAATTTGGTCTTTAAATAACTCATATTTAAAATTTTACCAAATTAATGTAGAAAAACATTGGAAAATGTCAAATTATGGAAATTATCTAATAAGAAAACGAATTTAAGTAGTCATTTCTTTGCCCCAGACAATTGTCGAATGCAAAGTTAGCTAAAAATAGTTAGTTAAACCAACTACAGCAATTCAGACTAGATCTAGATTAACATACACATACATACATAAGGAAGTCTAAACCTTCTAAAGAATGCCTATAACATTCTCCGCTCCTGATTGATTTGGGGATACAAAACCTTAACTAAAGATTCACCTTGCATGTCTCCAGTAAAGTAAAAAGATCCTCGACTTCATCATCATCTGTGGGTACATATTGTTTGCCAGTCTGTGTGCTCTTTCCGTGGGTTTCTCTTCTATATAATGGCAGGCCCATGGCATTGGCCAATATTTCAATGCCCATATGGCCAACAGTTTGATACATAAAGCTGTCCAGTTCATCTAGAGGGAAATGGAAAATATGTAAGATGACTTTAATCGGGAATTCCAGGAGGAGTAGTGGAGTTTGGACGATGGTTACCTCTATCTTTGGGATGCAAATTTGCCAAGGCAACAATCTCATGTCCTTCAGCCACACATTGCATCATATTGTAGCAGCTATCCTTGCCGCCACTGACCATGGCTACCACCCGCATTTTGAAGCCACAATTGTTTTTTTTTTTTTTTGATGGGTTTGTCGTTTAACTTTTTATGCAAATTGTTTTGTTAGTTGTTATTATTACTTTTAGTTGGTTTTAGTTGTTATAGTTGGTTTTGGTCATTGTTGACTAGACTTATTTTTAAAGAACGAAACGATACAAAAAAAAAACAAAAAAACAACAACAAAATATAACCGAACAACAAAAAATTCAAAATAACAACAGCAACAACAGCATCTATTTGATTAAATATTAACACAAGGCGACGATGTCGACGATGTTGGCGGCAGCTACTGCTGTTTTTATTAGTTCCATCAACTAAAAATAAGAAGGAAAAATTGCCATTAATTCTCAATGATGTTCAAACTGTAAATGCAAAGCTTGTTGCTGCTGCCTGTGCCACTCTGCTGCTGCCGCTGGCGGTGCTCCTTTGGTTCTCCATAATGACACAGCGACGTAGCAACACAGCGACACAGCAACAAAGCGACACAGTCACAGACAAGTTAAATGACAAAATCATTTTCTGAGAGCAAAACAGATATAAACTTTTAATAATGCGTTTTCCCGATTTTCTGTGCTACAAAATACAAAAAAAAACTGTTCTAGTATTTTTCTGTGCTACAAAATTTTTTTTTTTCATATAACAGATGGCACCGGCACAACAACAACAACTAGTGGTGGCACTAGTAAATTTAAAAATAGTGGGGGGTCGGGTAAAAAATAGTGGGAGTCGGATAAGTTGTAAACCAGCGAATGGCGCCACTGGGAAATAAGGCCCTGTTATTGTTATCGATGGCATCACTGCTGTCAGCGAGTCAGACAAAGAGCGAGAAAGAGAGAACAAGACAGCACAGCCAGAAAACAAAATAATAATAATAAATAAATAATAATAATAACAAATATTAATAAAACTTAAAATAATGACAAAAATATAATACAACAAAAAATAACATAACAAATACACAAGTGAATGTCGAGAGCCATAGCCAACAGCCAATACAAAGGCAAAGAAGAAAACTAACAAAAAAAAATTGTTTTTTCATTTTCTTTTTTTTTATTGTTGTTATTGGAAGTGAAATCAATAAATAATAAGAAACGCAGCAGAAAAACAATAGAGATAAACAAAAACAAAACAACAAATTAAAAAAAAGATTTAAATTAATGTCGCAGTTAATTTGTGGACTGAGAAGAAGCAGCAGCAACAACAACAGCAGCAGCTGCTGGCCTGTGTTTGTGTGTGCGAGCGAGATAGTAACCAGAGGCAAAGCATAAGTACGCCAGCTCAGGGCCAAAGAGAGCAAGCGAGACAAAGAGCCCAAGAGCAAAAAGGAGAGAGACATAGTGGTGGTAGAGCGTCTAACTGCGTCAACGGCGGCAGCGGCAGAGTGTAAAAGGCAGAGAAAACAAAAAAAAAAACGATTTTGACACAATTCAAACAACAAAACGAAACTGAACGCAAGTTGTTTCTAAGCTGTAATACGTCTACCATCGCCTACGCTACCTTGCCCCTTACTCAGTAATATTAACTAATATCAGTTTGAGTGGGCGTGGCAGTCAAAATAAAAAGAAAAATAAAAGAAAACGCAAAGAAAAGTCAAGACGCAATTTGATGTGTTACTGACTGCTGCTGCCGCCTGCCACAACAACAACAATTGAAAACAAGATAACAACAACAACAGCTACGCACAAGAGTCACCAACAACAACAACAGCAATAGCAAAGAGGCAGCGCAGCAGCAGCAGAAATCAGCAGCTGAAAACATATGATTTTTGTTTGTGTTGTTGTTTTTGCGCGCGCTCTGTGAGCTGACAGAGAGAGAAAGAGAGCAAACGAGCTGGGTCGAAAGTGGAACAAGTGGGAATCGAAACTACAAGTTCAAACTGTTGTTGGTAAGTTTTTGTTTGTGTAAAAAAGCAAAAAGTATATAATGTATGTATATAAATATACATATGTATACACGCAAGTATTTGTGTTCGTGTGTATGTTGTTTGTTTTATGCAATTTCTGGTTGATGATTTGTTTGTCGAAGTGTTGAAATTGTTTAACAGATACATACAAACATACATACATACATATGTATGTATGTATGGACGTGCATATTACGTACATAGATACACGCCATACAAATGTAAATTGTTTAAACAAAGAGAGACAGAGTGAGAGAGAGAGAGAGAAAGAGAGCGAGACTAATGGAAGTCAGAACAACTTTTTGTTTTATTTTTTTGTGAGTTGTTGTTAACTAATGAAACTGTTTTGCTTTCTCAACGTAAGAATTTGTTCAAAAACAAAACAAAAAAAAAAAAAACATTAATTTACACAGATACTCACAAACACATATTTTGTACACATACGTATAGATACAGACACAAACATACCTACACAATATTTCATCAATGTTAGTGCGCATAAAGGAAAAATGGAAACGAACGAACTGAAACTGATAATGAAACACCGTTCTCTTTTTGCACAGTGGAATAAAGTAAATAAGTTTTGTTGGGTATTAATAACAAAGTACTTTAAAAAAAAACAAAAAAACAATACGTATAGTCATGTCCGATTATAGATTGATTGGTTTATAATCTCTTATGGTTAGCAAGTGACCAGAACATTTTGTTTTTTATATTATTGCTTGAATTGACAAACATTTTCCCCGAGCAGTTAGAATTAAATTAAATTGTATTGTATTGTATGAAGAAATATGTATATTCGTTTTCCCAGTTTGATTAAATATTCCAGCTGATTTATAAATTTAATTAAGATATCGTGATGAAAAGAAACGGAGTTTGCCTTTATTGAAACCTGTTGCCTCACTGTGCCCTATGCAGCGCTGCATTGCTAAGGTAGAATGAGACGTTTGAGACTGGAAATGCAAATTGCTCTAGTCGTGAATGTGTGTGTGTGTGTGTGATTTGTGTTCTCTCTCTCTCTTCCTCTTTCATTGTTGTCACTCTTTCTCTCTTTTGATAGTTCTTTCTTTTACTTAAAACAAGTCCTTTTCGCATATAATTATCAAATGGCGTTCCACAATAATTTGTAGTTCTGCCTCTTTCTCTTTTTTTTTTTATCCTGTGGGTATATGTATGTACATATGTACATATTTCTTTTAACAAAAAGTTTTTTCCGATTTTTTTTATTTTTTGTTAAAGCTTAGATTTCATTCATTCATTCACTGTCCCTTGTTATTTTATTCTAATCCTGAATAAATATAGCAAATCAAGAAACGCTCAAAATTACACCTTGTGGAATAAAATGGTAATGAAATGCGAAACGGAAACGATAAAAAGTAACGGTTCTGCAATTCAAAATACAAATGGATGTAGATTTTAATTTTTTGAACTCTTTAGTATTCGTGTGGTATAATTTGCCATCATTAAGATTATATACAAATTTAAATCACCGTCGCTCTGTCTGTAGAATCGTTTAGAATCTAAACTTTAGATCATCGAAGTTAACAAAAGCGAGAGCCGCAGAATTTAGTATATAGACCAGTTTAATACAACTTTGTGGGTAGATCCGGTCTGAAATAAGTCGGATTAAAATCGAAACTTGTCGCTAGATGGTGCCAGTCGTCTAGACAACAGAGATATGATATGAAATATGAAAAATATACCACCTTGATTTCGTTAATTAAACTATAAACAGCTCTTATAAAGAGTTTTAAATGAGATGCTATTTGCTAAAGCTTTCGATCCTTGTTTAGAATTCCATTATTCATCCAATTCAATTCAATTCTTTTTAGGGTCGATGAACCAATTTGCCTTCCCTCATTTCCACTGATAACTTAATCAATCTAAGTGATTGTATACATGGTATTGGTATGGATTAGTATACGTGGATTGATTAGGGCAATGAAACTTTCAGTTATGAAATTAAATATTGTATAAATTGCCCTGTTCGTTGATACGAAGGGAATACGTATATTTTACTATGTATGTATGTATGTATGTATATGTTTTTGCTATATTAGGTGTGATTGTGATAGAAGTAAGGGGGTGGAGGAGGGTGTAGGGCGTTTCATGATTGTTTCAATTGAATGCATTGCGTGAGCTTTTGAAATAAATTGTGTGTAACACCTGTTCGTACATACATAAACAATATATATTTATATATACATGTGTATGTATATCTGTTGTATAAATACATATAATTCACAACATTGTGTGTGTGTGTGTTTCTTTGTTCCACCCGAAAATGATTTTGCTTCGAGATTTTGTCATGTGGCTTTTTGACAATGGACAACAATATAAACAATTTCTACACACACACATACATATATACGAGCAGTTGCACATATTTTCTCTCTCTCCCCCACTGAGAAAAAAAAATCCAATACATTTTTTTTTGGCTCAAACTGACTGACTGACTGCAGTTATGCGGGTGAAAGAATTTAAGATCTTTTAAAATTCATTAATTTTGCTGACATTTATTTTTGCCACCGTTCAAAATATGTACATTCTATGCCATATTGTGAAAAACTAACAAAATTGTTTAGATAATGTTATATGTTAATTTAATATTTTCTATATTACATCAGCTCCACCATTCTCTTTGTAAATAGTTTTTATGTCATTTTCTCAAATTGTGGGTTTTATCAACGTATAAACTTTAAAGTTGGCTGGCCAGTTGGCTTATTAACATTGGCACAGACAATAACACATACACACACCCACACCCCACCCAATCACACACACACACACATTTCTACTCTTTTGGTCTCTTTGGCATTTTATCAAACGAATATAACTAAATTTCGTTGCTCTCACAAAGGGTGAGCGGGATAAAGATTTGCGGGAGAGAGGAGAACACAAACAAAATTGGTCAATCTATACATACATATACACATACATATGTTGCTATGTGCATGCCATGTGTGTGTAAGTGTATGTGAGTATATGACATTGCTTGGTTAATGCTCATATCGTGCTTGTTGCTGTTGTTATTGTAGTTAAGTTGTAGTTGTTGCGCGTGTGCCAAGCCGCCAATTGAAGAATGCAACGTTTATTCAGTGTAGGCAAAGGCTATTCCTGCCCTTTACCCTGCGTCATGTACTACCCCCTGACCTCTCCTCCTCAAGTAGTAGTAGAAAAGTGTATGCGTCATGCTTGTTGTTTTTTGTTCAATTCGCCTAACCTTAACCCATTGTCCTCCTCTGCGTTGCGCACTTACCATTTCGTAGACAATTATTTCAAATTGCAAAGATTACAAAATTTATTTTGTTCTGTAATTTCATTTGATAGGAAATATCGATGGCAAATGTGATTGGCTATATTGACGTTATTGTAATGCATATAAAATATTGTGAAATTTCGATCGATCGAGTAGTTATTACATTCCTAGAATAAACATATCCCATAGTATTTTCTGAGTAGTCTCCAGTTTAGTTTTGAATTCCTGGATTCTATTTCTTTAAGCACTTTCGTTAAAATGTCAAAATGATCATACAAGAATTTGGAAATCCATTGTTTTTGTTGTAACAGCTGTTGCTTCAGTGCTATTTCGCTCTTGCGTTGTTCGTCTAGCCACTACAAACCTCCCTTTCCCTATCCCTCTCTCAACACTCAGCACTTTTTTCCCGTTGCCGTTTCACGCTGCGGTTGAAATATTTTGTTTTATTGCACTTATGTAATTTACACCCCATGGAAATGAAAATTGCAAGGCAACAGCAAAGCACAAAAATTGTATTATATACGGAACGAAAAAAAAAACAAAAATTAAAAATGTATGCAAATTAAGGGTAGTCAACTTGTGCATACCCTGCAGTTTTCGTATAAAATGTGCATATGTCAATGGAAATCTTGTCAATTAATTGGCTGAATGCATTTGAGGTGGGATTTTTTGTTTTGTTGTGTCTGTATTTTAATGATTCTTATTATACCCATTTAACTCCATGATTTAGAGAGTATAAAAATTAAAATAAGAATAAAACCACGTACTGGCAAGGGAGTGGGGTGGGGCTGGGTGCATCTTGCACGATGATGATTGAGAAGAGGAGAGCGGCGAAGTGTGGGGGGGTCAGCCACGAGCGAGCAAAGATTAAAACACAACAAATTGTGATTGAGACAAAGAAGCGAAAGCAAACAAAATGGAAAGAATCGCTCGGAGAGTGTGAGCAAGAGAGGGAGAGAGTGAGAGAGAGATGACAAGCGAGCGAGCGAACTGTTGCAATTTTGTGTTGTGTTTACTTACATATACTCATATATGTATGTCTGTTTTTTTTTTTTTGCAGCTGCTTAACCGTTAGACAGACTGTCTCCACTGGGGGAGCAACAGCTGACAGCTGACTTAATCTGAGGAGAGCGAAAAAAGTGAAAGAAGCAGCACAGGCAAAGGTATCCAAAGGTTCAAAGCAGGAAGAAGCCATCACTTTATCGCATCTGCTGTTGTCTGCTTTTACTTTTTGTCCTCCAACTTTTGTTTGTTCACCCCCCCCCACACTCAGACAATGTCCGCGGACTCGCCACGCCGTCATCCATCCGGCGTTGGCGGGGCCGGGGGGATTGGTTTGCTCGGTGGTGGCGGCGGTGGTCATCGGATTGGAGGAAATTCGGGAATGCCAGTGCCAGCTACTGTTCCACCACAAACTGTATCGGATCGTTCCATATTGGACTCGGCCATTGGATTTATCAATGATGTAACCCTGGCAGCCCATCAGCCACAACAGGATCCAAAGGATACAATAACTTGGGCACGTTTCGAGACCTGCGCAGATGTGAGTGATCCACGTTTTGGCGATGATTGGGAATTGGAAGGTAATGCTGCACCTCCGCTTTTACTTATCCTTGGCTATGGTCTGGGTGTACAAGTCTGGGCTATTCCTGCCAATGGTGAAGCTGTTGAGGTTCTATCCTGGCGTCATGGCGTTGTTACTGCCCTACGAGTTCTACCCACACCGACAGCGTCTTCCTCATTGGATGAAAATGGGCGAGCCGATGAGCCCGTTGATTCATTTGCCGAGAAACGGCCTCTGGTTGCTCTGGTTGATGGCGGTAGTGCACCGTCTCTTGTTCTTGGATCAGGTGCGGCCGGCAGTGGTGGACTTGGCGGTGTGGGCCTAGCCGGTTCTGGTTCATCTAATCCCCTGGGCGTTGGTGCTGGCAATCAGTTTAGTGCTGTCAATTTCGTTTCCCTTAAAACTGGAGTGCAAGTGAAGACGATTAAATTCAAAAATGCTGTGCTTGACATTCAGGCCAATCGCTCGGCGGTGGCCATAACGTTCCATGAGAGAATTGCAGTATTTGATGCCCGCACTCTAGAGGATCGCCTAACCATTACCACCTGCTATCCTAGTCCTGGGTAAGATCCAGAGATCCATATCCTAATTAAAGTAGTTAAATTGTATTTTTCTTGGTGCTGTTGTTGTTTTAGCATTAATCCCAATCCAATTGCCTTGGGACCACGCTGGTTGGCCTATGCCGAGAACAAATTGCTCCATTCCAAGCGAAGTGGCGGCGGTTGTGATGGCGAAGGTGTGCCCAGCTATACGGCAACAGTTTTAAATGCAGCCAAATCCTTCGGCAAAGGTCTTCGCGAGTTGGGTGAACAGGTGGCAGCTGGTTTGACTGGCGGTAGTAGTGGCAACGGAGCCAATGCCGGCAGTGGTACCAGCTCCAAAAGCGGAAGCTTCGATTCGGCTAGTGGCGGTGCTGGCGATTTTAAGCAATCTGGAGTGGTAACCATCATAGATGTGAAGGTAAGTGTGTGTTACTAGAAATTTATGTTTGGTTTGAATTGAGAAAACATTCTCCACTTTAGCATCCCATTAAGGATTACAGTCCCACAACGGGCACACCGCTTAGCTCATTGGGCGGTCATTGTGGTGCCGGTGCCAGCGATCCGATTGTGGCCCATTTTATAGCTCATAGTGAGGCTCTGGTTGCCATGGAATTTGATAGCTCGGGCATGCTTCTACTAACTGCAGATCGGCGTGGTCACGATTTTCATGTATTTCGCATACAACCACATCCGGTGGGCTCAAGCCTGGCGGCAGTGCATCATTTGTACGTCTTGCATCGCGGCGACACCAGTGCCAAGGTCCAGCATATAGCCTTCTCGCTAGACTCACGCTGGGCGGCCGTTTCAACACTGCGCGGCACCACCCATGTCTTCCCTATCACACCGTACGGTGGTGCCATGGGCGTACGGACGCACACCTCCTTGCATGTGGTGAATAAATTGTCGCGGTTTCATCGCAGTGCCGGCCTGGGAGCAGATGGCCGTTCCAGTTCGCCAATATCCCATTCGGAGAGTACAACATTTGTTCAGTCGCTGCAACCGTATCATAATCCCACTTTGCCTCCATTTCCAAGGCCAACGGTGGTGCAACCTCTGGCTCAACTGAGACAACCCTTTTCTTTGGGCTCACCACCGGGATCCGGAGGTGGAGTTGCCGGCATGATGGGCGGAGACGGTTGCGCTGGTGTTGGCGGCCATCACGGCCATGCGAACGCCAGTCATAGGCAACGACAGCGGCTTTCTTCCCTTTCCGATGATAGTGGCAAACCGTTGAGTGTCTGCTCAATATTCGCCAAATCCAGATCATGGCTATTAGAGCCACCAACGGCCACACGAGAAGCTCCGCATCGGATACAGCGAAAGGCGGTAGATTCTCTGTTCGTTATGGCCGGACATGGTGCTCTTATACAATACGATTTGGATACAAAATTAGCCTCAAGTAAGTGTCCCATTGATTGCATGTGGAATGTGCGCAATATTCATTTTATATTTCTTCAGATGTTGCCAAAGAGAAAATTTGCGATGATACCCCCATTGAACTGGAGGTGGAGGCTAGAGCCCAATGGAACTTGGGTCGTCGTAAGGATGGATCTCATGAAATTATACCACCGTTGGCTATGGATAATTGGCTTATTAAGGATCGTCATCATGCCAGCTTGCTAATGGATAGTCTGGCCAATCAGTTCGATGAGCCAGATGAGCGGGCTGAAAGTTGGTTGGCCCAAGTGGAAATTATCACTCATGCGGGACCGCATCGTCGTCTCTGGATGGGTCCGCAATTTGTGTTTAAGAATTACAACACTCCTAGCGGGTAAGTACACGCGGACAGAAAACGAACTCTTTCCCTCTTTCAAAACAGGAATAACTCTAATGATTTTTGGTTTAGCTCCAATTTGAATCATGTGGATACGGAGGCTGTGGAAATTGGTGTCACTAAAACATCAACCACAACTTTACCTTCCACGGCAGCTGGTGGTGCATCGTCAGGCTTGTTGGCTCCCGCCTCCTCGACATCATCCTCTTCCGTGGCTCATAGCGAACGCTCAAGTCCATTGAATATGCCTCTGAGTGGTGGCTCAGGTGGAACGGCAAATGCTTCAAATGTAACCGCGTCTGTGGCTGCATCTGCGGTGTCAGGACGTTCGGGTGTTCCTGTTCTTATTGAATCTGGTTCATACAGTAAGAAGTTATACATATGTCCTCCATTCATTTAGTCAACGCATTAACAATGCCGTTTATTGTATTTCCGTTTCTAGGCAGCATTGAGCAGAGTCCCAAGTTAATGGATAGATTTCGTCATGGTCATTTAGATTCCGATTATGGACATGGTGATATGCGTCTAAAAGAGGATCTAGCCGATGCTATGCGTGAGTCACCTTCAACTGCTGCAGCACGTCGCGAAACGACGGGTGAGTCTCCAATGCAATGCAATGTCAATGCAATAGAGCATGCGAATCACCATAAATGTACCTATGTATATCTTATATATATATACACATCTATAGTTGTTTACCATATCTGTTATCTGTTTCATTGAAACATTTTTCGATCAGCAGACACAATAAAACAGTTTCCATCCATGTCCGATTGCATAAAACGTTTCTGATCATCATGGTGATATATGTACACATATGTACATATATTCCTTTGTTCAGAGCAAATTAATTTCTGAGTTTTTCTTTGTTCGCATGGAAAACTGCATCATAGATACAATATAGTTTTTGCTGAAACCCTGTTAACTTCGATTCGTTCCAATTCGGAATAGCTAAAACTTATGCCCTTTAGAAGGGTATAAAACTGCGGCATAGCCGTTGATAATTCCCACCTACATTGTGCTTTTTGTTGTTCTTTTATGTATGTACTTATAATATTTTATCTACTATATAATATAATAATAATGTATGTATTTGTTTATTTCATTTTTGAATTTTTATCTTGCTTGATTTTGTTTGTTTTTAAATGACTTTACAATTTTTTTTTATTTCTTTACAAAATTTTGTTGCTTTAAACTTGATGAAAATGTTTAATTCAATTCAATGGTGAAAGGGGGAGATTTTTTCTCAAAAATTGGCATTGGTTTTGCAGAATGAGGCAATATTTGCAGAATGATATATCCCATATTAACTTTTCGCTAACTGACAAAACTTTTAAACTTACATTCTTCACATATTCTCATTTACATTTTCCAATCTTTTTATGTATACATATATATATATATTATATATGTATTTATGTATGTATGTATATTATTTGTTTGGTGTTTGTGGTTTGTTATTCTATGTAAGAAAAACTATATACAATATTTTACTACAACAAAATTAAATAACTTAAGATTACAAAAATATATTGAAGTCACACACAGCAAGCAAGAAGAGCAAAATATAATATACACACACACACACACAGAACGAATAAAGTAATCACTTATTTCCCCCACCCTTCCCCTCTTTCAGACATACATACATACACAAATATATATATATTTGGCTTCATTTATCCTTAACCTTAACACAGATGCAGAAAGAGCGATAAATTCAATACATGTGGATATATGGATAATTCCACAAAGAATTTCTGCAATATTTTTGGTTTCTTGGTTAACTCAGAGATCGGTTTAGGAATTAGCTTCTTCTTCAGTTGTTGTCATTTTCCTGCTACCTCCTACATCCCAATAACTTTACAAAATTCCAGTTTTGCTTCTTCTTTTCAGCTGCAAATCACTTTCCATTATCCCTTTTGTAACATTTCCATATTAATGTCATCCTTTTAATAATGTCTTTCAATGAGACTCGTAACACATCTTTCATGTACCTCTTCCTTACATTCCCGAGAACCTTTTTTTTTGGCTCTTTCGAACTCGAATTGTATTACATTTTCGGCTACCTTTTCTCTTCTTTCATCCTCTATTACCTTTCCATCTGCTATGACTTTATCTGTTTGATCTATGAATCCTGCTTTGAGTTCTTCTTCTGGGTTTTATTCATTCCGATTGTCTTCATATTCGCTTTGACTTTTTGTTTCTTCTGGAGTTTTTGGTGCAAAACGAAAAAGAGTGGGAGAAAGAGAAACGTGAGAGAGACAGAGAGAGAAAAAGAGAAAAGGAGAAAGTGAGAGAGAGAGAGAGCACATATATCTAAAATCGTACATCTATTATATGAATCAAAAAGCCAAAGCCCATTTTTAAAAAATCTTCCAAAACTAAATACCTTAATTCCAAAACAGAAAAAAAGTTTTACTTATGTTTTCGAAACTAAATTTCAATTTCATTAAAACCAAACCCCCAAAAATATATATGTATATACATATATAGATATAGATATATATATATGTATCTTGCAAACATATGTTAAATGCTTTTACTTTTAGTGCTAATTTAAGTTTTTTTCTAGTTTTCTTTTTCACACACAAAAAAAAAAAAACCAAAAAACAAAATAAAACCAACCCAAAAAATGTAGACAAAAATTCCACCTTATTTTTTCCTTTTGTATTCTTTTTTCAATATTATTTTTTTTCAATTATTTGCATTTTTGTGTTTTAGAGTTTTCAAATCAACTTGCAATTAAAGCAATTCCAATTTTCCCCTCACAAAAACAAAAAAAGAAGAAGCAAACAAACAGAATAAAAATTAAACATTTTCAAAAGTTTAACAAAAGCAAATTTCCTTGCCTTTGGCTTTTTGTTGTTTTGTTCATAACAATGACATGAAAAAAAGAAAACAAACAAATATATGCAAAATGAAATATAGAAATTCCTAGAAAATGCGATTTTCTCAATAATTTTGTGTTTTCTCTTCTATTTCTCTGTCTCTACTCTGCCTGTGTGTGTGTCCAACAACGATTCAACAATTCAAATGCGAAACGACGAAACGATTGTTTAGGCCAAATGCCAGTGACGACGACGGCGACGGCGACCATGACGACGACAGCAACAGCAACCACAACAACATTAACAACAATGACGATGACGATGACAACGTCGACAACTACGTTGTCCAAATCGGAGGCAATCAGCTCATCCGCTGCAGCATCCACTGATAATGTATGCTATTATGATGCCCTAACAGAGTACGATGATCATGAGGATCTTGAAGATTCCACACATCTGGCCAGTGCAGACGAGAGGCAATCAAACGATGATTACCAAATGGAGGACTATCATTTCAAAGTCAAAGGAGCCCCACATTTTAGTTCCACTTTGGCATCGGTATTGCCCAATATTTGTAGCTTTGAGCAACAGCAGCAACATCAGCAACATCAACCAACCAAAATTGAGAAAATTGTTAATCCTTTGGGAACCGTCACCGATGTAAATGCTGGCCTTAAGGGTGACCTACAAACGGATATATTAGATAAGGTCGTTTGTCAGTTAGCCAACGAAGAGACTGTGATCCATGAGAATTGTGATGAGGCATTGTTTCGTCCGGTTGTAGCCATATTTTGTGATGACCTAAAAGAGCAAAGAAAACACGAAAAGCAATTGGAGGAAGAGAAAGCTTTGGCTGAGGGAGACAACCAGCGTAGGGGCGATAATGCCCTAATTAAGGGCGGCAATAGGGGGAAGCAGCAACCTCCCGTCGTTTTGGTCAACAAATTGGTTGTTCCCGTTATAGCCAAAGAGGTTGATGAGGTTTTAGTTCAAAAGGAGAAGCAACAGCAGCAAAAGTCACACAAATCACAACAAAGGAACCAAACACAAGCAGCAGCTGCAGCAGCAGCAGCAACAGCCGCATCTGTTGCCATGGCTGGCGAAGATTTGGCCCAGGCCTTAAAATTTGCCGAACTCTCGCATTTGAATAAGCCACAAAAAACTGCCGAAAGAATTATTAAGAAGGATAATGAGAAGCAGCAACAGCAAATGCCAGAGGTGCTAGAGAAATTCGATGACTCGGTGATTGCTTCTCCCGCTCCAGCTACCCCTGAAGTGGTGGTGAAAGAAGTTAAAAAGAAGGAGGAGAAAATGGAATCCTCAGCATTGTTGGCTAGCAAAACATCTACGAAGAAGTCCAAAGCCAAATCGAAGGGTAATCAGAAAGACATTAAAAAAATTTCTTTGATAGACGTCGACAAGGAGGAAAAGGTTAACAATAATAAAAAAGACAAAGAAGAAGATAAAGTTCTAGTAGTCGAAGCAAAAAGCTTAGACAAAAAGGAGCAACCTCCCAAGGAAGATACTGAAAAGGAATCGAAAATCAAAAAAACCGAATTGCAATCAGAAACAGATTTTGATTTAGAGCTAGACTGTGAGGATTATGCAGATAATCTTTTGGCCAATAAAACCAATATAGCTGCCCTTATGATAAGCAGTGCCACAGCCCAAGGTCTGAATTTGCAAGTGGAGACCACAAGCAATAGCAAAGCAGACGAAGAAGAAGAAAGCGATAATCGGGAATTAGAAGAAGGAAGTGCAATGCAAATGGATCGTAAAAAAGATTTACAAATTGATCTAAAAGCCAAGTTAGTTGATAAGCCAATTGAAGCGGCTGCTAAGGATACTAAAGATGATGACACAATGAAAATCTATAAGGTAAAAGTCATTGAGGAGGATGTTAAGAGATCTTCGCCATCTAAAACGGCCATTAAGATTAGTAGCAGCAGCAGCTGTAGTCCATGGCGTCAGTCGCTAGCCCCAAAGAGTTCCATTCAATCGAATGAAGAATATCCCAGTTTGGCACCAAATCCCACCACCAAGAAATTGCCAGCAAGATCGGAAAATTTTCATGATTTTCTTAAAACTTTGCCACCATTGCCTGCCTTAGAGCCCTTGGAAATGGGAGATATGGTAGATTTGGAACTGAATGTGGATGATATACCGTCTTCACCGGCGCCATCATCATCACCAACGTCATCATCAGCAGCAGCAGCTGGAGCAGCCGAAGCAATAACACCACCAACCGGATCAGGATCAGCCATGAGTCTCATCAATTTCGAGAGTCCTCTGCAAGAGCAGAAGGAGAGCTTAAGTCGTAAGATAACACCGCCGCCTCGTGGATTTACTGAACAAAATTTAATATTCGCCTTGTGTGGATCGCTGCACTATGAAAATGAGCAGCAAATAATTGAGGCTGCTGCTGGCTCCAATTTGAATTCGCACACGAACTCGAACTCCAATTCAAATTCAAACTCAAATACGAATACAAATACGAATTCATATACTCATTCAAATACTTCATCCGGTTCGGAGGAAATCATACTTATGGAAGAGTCCATAAGTTCTAACAAAAAGTTGAGTAAAAAGCAAAAACGTAAACAACAAAAAGCCGAAGCGAAAGCAGCAGTCGAAGCCGAGGATCAGGCTGAAGATGAGGAACTGCGTCCATTGATAAGCATTAGTATGTGTGATTCTCAAATGGAGATGAGCACAAAGATCAAGGATCATATCAGAGACGGCACTGACGATGATGGTGATGATGGGAATGATGAAAATGTTAAGCATGAGCGGAATTTAAATCAATCACTGCCCGAAGATTTGCTGCACTTTGGCAGCAGCGGAGTTGCTCTAACCAGTGCAACCAATATCAATACAACCACCATCACCACTAGCACCATCACCACTAGCACCACCACCACCACCGCCAGCAGCAGCAGCATCATTAACCCCAATGCCACCACAAAGGAGGATAGCGAAGATCCATTGCCTGCCACCACATCCGATGATAATCTCATCTTTAGTTTATCGTCCAGTAATCATCATCATAATACCACGCCACATAAATTGAAAACCAAGAAATTGGAGCATAAAATCAATTTAATTGCGGCCATTGAGGCGGCCACCTCGTCGTCGACATCATCGGCCGAGGAGAGCAGTGTGGAAACATCATCCAATCCGGTTAATAGCTTAGCCGACATTCTGCCATCTGTCTTGTCCTCATTGCCAGCCTCATCTTCCACATCGTCATTGTGTACGGCTCAAACGCAGGCCACTCATTTGAATACATCCTCAACTGCATCCGGCGGGCCAGGAGGAGTCTTGGTGGGGCTCGGTGGTATGCCACTGGGGGGTGGTATTGGCAGTGTTGGCGTCAGCATGGGCATGGCCGGCCAGACGAGTGCCACAAAAAAGAAGACAAAGCGACGAAAAAGATAAGAATTAGCAATTTGTTTGTTGTCTGTCTTTTGTCTCATTGTCATATGGCATTTATATGCGAATCAGCAACAGCCGCAACAAGAGACTTCACAGCAGCAGCCACAGCCACAGCTACAACAACAACCACAGCAGCAGCAGCACCAACAACAACAACATCAGCAGCAGCAGGAGCAACAGGAGCAGATGCAGCCGGCGATGGCGGCAATTCAAGTGAAAAGGACAAACAGCAAACATTAAACAAACAATTGAAATATAACAAAGAGAGCAACAAAAATGCAGATTCATGAGATAGAGAAAGAGAGATAGAGAGCGCGCGAGAGAAAGAGAGAAAGAGAGAGAGGAGATGGAGAGGAAAAGAACAAAACCTTTCATTAAAAATTATAGCTTAATTTTCATTTTCATAAACTTAAACAAAACCAAACAAACAAACAAACAAAAAAAAAATTATAAAATATAAAAACCTTTCAAAAAAATGTGATTAAAACAAAAACAAAACAAAAAAACAATAAAAATGTAAAAGAAAAAAAAGCAAAGAAAACAAAACGTAGCAGTTCCAGGAAAAACACAAAAAACCACAAAAAAAAAAACAATGCTAACAATTTTTAAGTTTAAAGTTATATATACAACAATATAATTAAAAAAAAAACTAAACACACAAAAAAAAAACAAAACAAACGCTGACCTACAAAAGGAACTATGAAACAAAACCAAGGCAAAATTCGATGCCTGTTAAAAATATATAATCCTTTCATTTGAATGATTCGATTTTTTGAGTTCACAAGTTCACACTCAAAACACTTTCTTTTGCAATCAGCAAAATACATAAAACCATTGACAAAAATAAACGCTTACAAAATATATTCATATTAAAAGTAGATTTCAAATTCGATTTCCACAACACGATATACTTTAGCTCATGGTTTTATTGATATGTATTCTTAAGCGATTTCTCGATCTCTTTAAAGTGTGAAAAATTATTAGTGATGTATATATATATTCTGTGTTTTGTTCATGGTTAAATTAAATCAAAATCAACATTTTGTAGGTCAGTTGTATGCAATCTAACAAAAAAAAAAAAAAAAAAAACGACAAATTAATGAAATCAAAAAATAAGAAAAAAAACTAAACCAATATAATAAATTTTGTACATTATTAACTTTTGACAAATTGACGAAATTGTAATTAAATGATTGCTCAGCTTACTATAATCACACCGATCCCCCGCTATACCCTTTCCACCATCATCTAATCTGCAAGCAAATCTAAAATCAATAGCAATTATATATATAGCTATATATTATGTATATCATACATATGTATGATTTGATCTGTACTATACATACATATATACAACATGCGTAGTAATATAATAACAAATGAAAATCTAAATTGAGAAATTTTTACGATTTTTCCCACAATCGCGAAAGGATACCAAAATAAAAAAAAATTTAATCACTGTCCAATGTCACAACTCAAATAAAATTCTCTTGTTCTTAAATTAAGTTTTTACACCGACTAAACTAGAAATTGATTTTAGTTTTTATTTCTTTTTGTTTCCCACTTCTTGCCTTTTTGTTTTGTTTTTGGGCCAATTGAAAAATAATTCTTACTTCTTGCTTTTTGTTAGTACCCCCAGATATATACAAATTTGTGTTTTCTGTTTTGATTGCTTTCTGTATATAAAAAAAATATATATATAACTTTGCAGTATTTATGATTTCAAGTAACTTGGGAAAAAATGCAAAATACAAAAAAAAAACAAATAAAAATAAAATTTATATTAAATAATAATAGAGCAGAGAGAAATTGTGTTTTAAATTTAATTTAATTAAACTATATATTATATATTATATATTGTGTATTGTATAAATTTAATAAATGCAAATTTTAGTTAAAAACTTAATAGTGAAAGTGAAAATATTATTATTATTATTTGAGTGTTAAGTCATAAATGGGAAATTGAGCTTAAACTAAAGACCTCTATAATTGATCTTAGAGTACGACGCAAGTTCTGAAGGTTTGTGAATCGTTTTTGCCATTATTCGGTATCGATTTAAAATTGGCCAAAACTGAAATATGTTCTTCGCATAAAACTCAGACCCTGGACTGAGGTTATATAATGGCAAGATATGAGCAAGTTTTTGAAAACTCTTCAGATGATACTGTCCTTTTGCACTTTGTGTTCAACTCTCTAAAGGTTTTTGAATGCATTTTTCAATTTTCTTTTGGCATGCCATTCAATTCAGATAAATGATAATGTAATATAGAAAACATGAGTCATGAATCGGATTTAAAAATGTAGATTTTTTTGGTTGTGTTTTGGTTTGGTTTTTGTACTTATAATATTTTATTAGATGTAAAATTTTCAGTTTTTAAAATGAACATTTAATGCCTTACTAATTCACTCCATACCGATTTCTAAGTGATTTATTTTATTCTAATTGTTCAATCTGCTTTTTCTATATTTGCAGTTAACTTGTTTTCAACGGATCAATTAGATGGTTTGGCTTATAACAATAATAACAACAACAACAATAATAATAACAATAACAATATTATAGCAACAACAGCAAAAACAACAACAACCAGCAAAGCCAAAGGCAACAACAATACCCCGCAGAGAAAGCTCAAAGAGAATCAACATAGTGAGAATGAAATTGAAACAGAAAACGAATTTGTGTCTTCCCCGAAACCCTCGACCAGTGGCAATTCAACAGGAGCACCACAAACAACAACAACAACAACTGGAACAGGCTACATACCCGAATTGGCCACAGTGGTCAACATTGAGGTCTTTGATGATCAACTAAGTCTGAGCAGCATTAGCACAAATAGCCGTTTATCGCTCGAAGGACCACCATCCCAGTCGTCGCCACCATTGAGCCTTAGCAATGGCGTTGGGAGCATACTCATGGATACAAATCTAATGCATTTCAGTGAAAGTTCAGCACCGACAACTGTTGTTGCAGCAGCTGCTTCTGCTTCAGATGGTGGTGACTCTGTAAACCCGGGTGAACCTGACTCCGAGCCGGAACCGGAAGTGAAGCAAGAACATGAGGGAAGACATCAATATAAAGTGAAGCGGGAAATCGAAAGGAAGGAGAAATCAAATTTGTGAGAATTAATTCAAAAGCCATCAACAGCCTCGACTGCAGCAGCAGCAACAGCAGCGACAATTGTGACACCTTTCAGACAAAGAGTCCAGCTGTTTGGTGGAAATTTACAAAATTTGCGTCGCTTCTGTGGGCATTTGCTTCATCAACACCAACAACAACATCAGCAAGATAAAAAGCAGCAGCAGCAACAACAACAACAAAAGCAACTCTAAAATCAACAGCGCAGCACCAACAACAAATATGATGCCGAAAAATGTTAGATTTAGATTTTAAATTTAAGATCGGTGCTTTGTCGGATTTTATTTTTGTTTCTATTCTCTTTGTTTTACTTCTCTCTTAATCAATTCGCAACCTCTTTCCAACAACAACAACAACAAAAGCATCAACAAGAATTTGACAATTTAATGACAAATTATTGAAAGATAATACAAACAAACAAAAATTAAGCAAAATAGATCAGATCAGAGACCTCAGCTGAATGCCGTGATATTTAAGATATATACTTACATATATACATACATATATAATATAAAAATACATATACAGAAACATATATAAACACACACACACACACACATGCATACATAATCTAAAATCTATAATGTTAATCACCATTGAAAATGGCACGGGGATAGGTTTCCATACATTATCCCATTCGTAATTCCGCAAAATATTCAAAAGCCTTTATTTTTGTCTACCTATTTTGTCTACCATGTTTATTTTTGTTCAATATACAACAGAGTATGTAGATATATACTTACATACTATATTTTTTACAAGCGATATGTCAAAGTTTTGATGGATTTACGAATCTAAGCAATCCATATAAAATATATTTAAGCAGTTCTTATCCTAGATAAATGTCTCATTACAATGGCTAAAAAACTTTCTAAACTAAATTTCGTCTAGAAGTTCATAATTTTTGAAAGCTTTTCTACCTGAACTCAAACCCTGTGAACAGTTTGTTTTATTTTCGTTTCCTACCTACTCAAACAATCGGCTAAAGAAATATTTAGACATTTTCCACAAGGATATAAATTCAATCTGTTGGTTTTTGAAGCCAAAAGAGAAAATTGATACATATAAAATGGCTTGTTAGTTAATATGATACAAAATTTTAAATAATTGGTATAATTACTTCCTTATAATTAGAATAGAAACCTTTGAAAACATTTACTTTTTTTTTTTGTTTACTAGTTTTTTGTTCACAAATTACTTTTTTTTTTAGGTTTATAACTTAGTGTTTCTTTGATTTTTGTAATTTTTTTCAAATGCTGCACAATTTTCAACACTTTACTTTTCGATTTTGATTTAAAATTAGATTCTTTAATCGTTTTGAACCAAACTGTTGAAAAAATTGGCATATCTATTCAATATTATAGATAAATTTGATCTGACCTTTAAATTATTTAATGATATGTATCTAATTCAATAGGAAATATTTCTGAAAGTCTACAAAAGTTTTCTTCACTTGATAAATGTTTATACATTTAGTTATGATTAGATATATTTAGTGGCTATATCTGGCTTTATCTATTAAATCCCAATTTCAGTTAGTTTTCAATTAATTTAAGTATCTAAACCATTATGTGCATAGATACATATATATTTTTGTTCTTTAGTTTGTTTTTCGGTTATAAATTTAAGCAAATTAACAATATGTTGCCTCCTTTTTAATTGTTTTTCCAAAAATGATGTTTCCATTTTAATCAATAATTGTGCTATTCCTATTCAATCACCATTTACACCACAAAAAAAAAAAAAAAAACCAAAATGAAAATTCCATTCCAGAAATTGTTACCAATATTTGTTACCATAATCGATCGAACAACAAAAGCAAACATATCCATTATCCCATGCAATATGTACATATTTATATAGTTATATAATATGTATGTATTGATATGGGAATCCACATGAAAAAATAACCGAATCCAAATTCGATTTAGATAAAACAAAATGTGAAAAATTACATGTGAATCAAAAGCAGAAAACAGTTCAAAACTAAAATCGTATGCATACCTACATATATATATTTTTGTACATATTTGTCGGCAGAATATATATATATACCATACCAAAATCAGCAATTTCATTAAGATTTTAAGCAACAAAAAAGAACAGAACAGAAAAGGAAAAATCTTTTATCTTTTCCGTTTTTCCATCTAACAGAATAACAAAAAAAAAGTTTAAGAGAATGTAACTTTATATATATATATCTTTATATAGAAAAGTCTCGGTACTGCTGGCCAGAATGATTCAGATAGAAATATCTATATATTCATATAAATACGATATACATATATACTATACATATACCTATATATATATATATATATATATATATGTAGGTATACATCTTTTGATACTTATCTTTCTTTATAGTTCATAATTAATTAAAGTCTTCTTCCCGTAAGAATGCAAAAGTCAACTTTTGCATATATACTTGGCTCGTTTTCTATTTCAAACAACTTTTCAAAATGATACGAGTGTTTTTTTTATCTTCTATATATATATATATATATATGTATGTACGTACATGTATATATATATATTTTTAAATTTTTCCTGCAAATGTTTGAATTCTTTTCTATTTAGTTTTTATCTAAGATTCTAATTAACAGAATTATATACATATGCAGTATACATATATGTATATACATTTATATACACTATATAAATGAATAATTCTATATACATTTACATATACACACATATATATATATAAGTCTATATACATACATACATATTACATAAATCATGTTTTTGCTCTAATTAGCTTAAATTTGCGCCTAATTTTACTTAACCGAAGTGACATTTCATTGTCGGTGTATATGTGTATATGGCCTATATACTATACATACATACATATGTGTATCATTTGTGGAATCATTTCCTTCTGTTTCTTCGTTGAAAACAAATGCATGTATATCTTATATAAGTAACTATAATTTGCCTATTTGGATCTTACTTTCTGAGTGCAACCAACAAATTCATATAAAAGTGTCATAAAAACAAAAAGAAACAAAAACAAAAACCAGCAAAACATTGTGAAACAAAAAATAAACAAAATGAAAACTGAATTTTAATAAAATACTTAAACTATATTGCAATTAAGTTATGGTCTTTAGTTTCTTTATTTACATATTCCTTGCATGAATCTTTAGAAAGACTAGATGAGTCCATATAATCATGTCCTTTGGTCTGTATATCCCTCTTTCTGGATCAACGCAACCAGTTTCTAAAAAGAGAGAAAAATAATAAATTACATATATAATGTTTTTGGTTCAGCCGGATCGGATAACTATAACATATAGCACACATAGGAAAAAATTTGAGGTCAAAAAACTTTTTTCCTTTGCGTTTATTACAAAATTTAAGTTAGTTAAATTTAACTAACGCATATTATGACGATTAATATTATATTGTGAAAGCACAGTGTGACAAAAACTCCAATTCGGTTCAAAAGCTTTGCCAATTTCAAGGTATGGTCCAACTAATTGTCAGGATATCCCTAAATATCCTTGTAGAGACAAAAAAAACACTTTCTTTTTTTTTAGCTGTATCATGAATATTTCTGATAAAGATTGATTCAATATTTCAATGAATTGTATGAATTAAGAATTAGCATTTTTGTTTATTCCTTCAAATTTTAAACATTTTTTGACAAAATAGTAATACAATTCAATACTGAATTAGATGGCTTTAGCTTCATAGTCTCCGATATCAGAATTCTGAAATGGACAAACGGACACGGCTTATTATTAGATCGACTCGGATATTGGTGCTGATCAGACAAGTTTTCTTTTGCCTGCGACCCTATAGGACGACTTTCTTTGCGGAAATTCGTCTCCATCTACCCTGTTAACACATTCATTTCACAAGGGTAAAACTACTGATTAGGGAGCTCTGAGAGCAGTGAGTCAACTAAGTCAACATACCGATATTTCCAGTGCCGGATTAAGCCAGCGCAGGGCCTGTACCAATACCAAAAAGATACGTTTTCGGAATTTTAATGCAAATTAGAAAAACTATTTTTAACTTGTAAGTTAGGACATAAATGAAAATCGCACAAAAACTGTTTCTTTTTTTTGTTTCTGGACTTTTTGAAACATAAATTTATGTGTACTGTATTTCGACTAAATTCTCACCGATTTTAAAAAGTTGAACCTTAATTCAATTCCAATTAAACTTATTATACCACACACCCATAGTGTGAAATGGTACATTAAAGTCGCCAAAATGTATGTAAC